>NC_092874.1:338390150-338555150 GCF_028372415.1 Notamacropus eugenii | reverse complement strand
AAAATAAACCCCACTTTTCCTATTCCCTAAACAGTATAGTCACACTTTAAAACCATCTTATATGTGTTAAATTATCTGTCAACCAAGAGAGTAAAACAGTATGGTATTTGGAATATATAGAATACACATATACACACATGTTTTTCATTAGAACAGAGTAGGCAAAGTATCAGAATAGATTTATCAAGTTAGGAATATTGGGGGTTTGGGGGGTGGTGGAAAGGACTCTGTGAGACAAAAATAAAAAAGGAAGATTCCCTTGTAAAATCAAACTCAAATGATACAATAAAAAGAGATTTAAGACTATGCTAGCTTTGGGCTCTTTACACATCATTAATATCTACTACTTCAAGTCACTTTAAATCAAGCATTCCAGCATTTCAGTTTGGATTTCCTTTGCTTCAAGGAATGAATAAAATGGTAGAGTCACACACACAAAAATAAAGTATTGCATTTTAAGTCATGCCAAAACACAGGAATCGCAGACAAGATGAAAACGACATAAGGGAATAAAGAAAGATATTCAATTGGAATTCGTTGCCATGGCTCTACACATGTCATTTTGCTTCTCATCTCTTTGCAGCTTTATGGCGATTAGTAATGGTCATAGAAATGTAAAATTGCAAGCCGGGTTGTACAAGCAGAGATGCCTTTGTGTATTGGTGATACATACTGGAATTCTTCTATCACTCAATGTACTACCAAGATCACTAATCAGTCACTAACCAGTTCTGAGCTAGGATTATTTAAAGAAAACATTTCATCATCATAGGGGAAATGAAGGTTTACATATCATTTATTTCATTTAACCATTATTATAAGAAAAAGTTTTCCTTTTAAATTCATATGTTACAAATATACTCTTATCTGACTGTATTGCATAGTATGTACCATTATTTCTAAGTGTGGTGGAATGTTCATGCAAATTTCAGTAATTAAAATTATTTCCAATTTGTATCTTTGTTCCTGAGTTCTCTCTATTAAAATGTATATGATAGGTGGTCCAGAATTGAATGGACAGAAGTCATTTAGAGGGGAAATTGTGAAGGGAAGGAGGGAGAGAGCACATGATGAAGAGAAACTTTCTAAAACAGTTGAGACTCAGAGATGTAATCAAAACAGAATCTGGGATGTAAATCATAACAGTTTTATTTCATTTAATGGTCAAAGAGAAAGCTATTTGTAAATTCCTGGAAGAAAATCAAGTCACAAGGAGATCTAAATTTAGAAAGAAACATACTAAAATCAATTGGGTCTCTTTTATTGCCAAAAGTTAAAATTATTAGATGAAGATAATTTAATAGATGCAACAGGTTTAGGTATCAGTGATAATTTTAATGTAGAATAAATTAGTGAGGCAATGGATAAAGAAATGCATCAAGAGTTAGGAAGCTGAGCTCAGACTCTCCCTCAGACACTTACTAGCTGTGTGACTATGGGCAAGTGACTTAAGCTCTGTCAGTTTCCTCATATGTAAAATGGGCACAATAATAGCAACTATTTCATAGGGTTACGTCAAGGACAAAATAAAATTTGTAGAATGCTTTGTACAGCTTAAAGAATAGTAAAATATTAACTACTATTATTATTGTTGTTGTTGTTGCTATTTATTACTATTTATTACCAGGAGATATTTTGCAGAAGACCAAATTCAAATTGATTTGGAAACTGATGTTGTTACCTTACATAGATGGAAAGATTGAAGATACCTCAAATCTAAAATGGAAAATAATGCAAGTTTTGGGGAAATAGCTGGTGTTTCAGCAGCACCAAAAAATCCCTTTGGGCTTAGTTTTCATTAACTTTTTCTTCTACTTAAATGTTAAGAAGTCTAAATGGGTGATATTTTCTACCATTATTAAAGAATAATACAAATAAGAGAGTGTAATATGTACATTCACTACAAGACCAGGACTTAGAGTCAGAATACCTGGGTTTGAGTCCTGGTCATTCATTATCTATGTGACCTTCAGCAAGTCTCTTGAATTTCTCTGGCATATAAATTACTTCATAATTAAAAAAGAATGAAAATACTCATATTACTTACCACACAGAGCCATTATAGAGCTCAAAGGAGCTAATGTGTAGAGGAATATTTTATGTTTTTAATATTACTGCTATTACTGAAGTGGCTCACCTAGAAAAATGGCAACTGCGAAGAAGCGAGGTGACAGCTTCTGATTGAATGTGAGGAGGCCATTTTGTTTGGAACAATTCTTTCTTATGTGCTTTGAAATATTCTGAAGGGAAAGGGAGGTTTTAGGTGCCTGGGGGCTTTAGGTGCCTAAAGAAGTGAGTTACAATGCCTTCTGGAAGTCTGGTGAAGAAACACAATCATTGGTGATGACACATTCATTGAAAAATAATAGGAGGGAGGATGTAATATTAAAAAATCATAATTAGCAGGGAATTCTTTTCAGGATTGGAATAAATCATATATTTGAAATGTGCATTACATTGTTATATATAATTGAACTTTCTTTAAGCCAAGCTGCATGAAGAAAAGAAGCTTTGAGCAGTTGAGAAAAATCTATCTATCTATCTATCTATCTATCTATCTATCTATCTATCTATCTATCTATTGATATATAGACATATAGGGGTGTAGGGCATGTTCAGGGAGGACCAGTACCTTTGATGTGATGGCTGCCAAGCCCTTTTCGGTGTCCATCAAACTCTCACCTGTGGCTCCAAGAAGTTGCAGCATGTGCAGCAGCTACACCCAAAAAGGACAAACCAGGTTGAGGGCAACCAAGGATTCTCAAACCCATTGGTGAGTTAGGGGAGTGTCTACTCCAATCATGTGAAGACTTCCTCTGGTGGAATAGGCAGATAAGAACAATTTGTTCGAATGGCCATGGAGGCAGATGGACCAGGCAGTATGGAGCACTGAGAGCTTGCTTAGACACCAAAAATGCCAAGGTCATCCACTGCATCCTGAGCCATCGCCAGCCACCTTGACTCTGTCCTGCCACTGGAATATGATGACTCTGGAAGAGAGAGTGAGGCTGACGACTTCGTGCAACTCTGCCTCACTTAAATCCAATTTACACATGAATCAAAAGACATCACCCATACCATTTCTATTATATTCTATATTATTATGTCTCAAAGTCCTGTGGCTACAGGCAAGTGATGAAGCAACAAGTGTAGATACATTGGGAGCTGTAGTCACAGCCCTGCACGCAGGAGGCCTAGGCCATAGGGTCATTTCTCACTGGAAGCAGCAGTGGGACTTGGCAGGCCCCTGGGTGTCTGAGTAGCCTTTTAAAGATTGCACTGCTCAGCTCCTGGTATGAGGAAAGGGGCTAGAAAAGATGCCCTAAACATTGTCTGCTTACCCAACCCTGGCTTGATTACCACAGCAGGCAAGGAATCCCATTATGTGGTCAAAACACAACAAAAATGTACAAAATTTATGAAAACATCTGCAAACATGATTCCACTCACCATCGGCACATGGAACATGTGCACACCAACAGACAACACAAAATCCAGTAGATATGAAAGAAGAACTGCTCTTATTGCCAGAGAACACAACAGGTATTGCATCCAAATAGCAACCCTGAGTGAAAAAAGGTTGGCAAATGAAGGTCAACTTACTGAAGTTGGAACTGCATACACCTTTTTTTTTTTTTTTTTTGAGTGGGCACAGTGAAGAGGAGCACAGTGGAGCTGGCGCAGGTTTTTGCAATCAAAACTAGTCTAATCAGGAAGTTAGTATGCCTGCCAAAAGGAGTGAATAACAAGCTCATGACAATGAGGTTGCCACTTGCAGGAAAACACCATGCCACTATCATCAGTGCCTATGCTCCCACCATGACAAACCCTGATGAAGTCAAAGAAAGATTTTATGGAGACCTGGAGACCCTTATTGTCAATGTGCCAAAAGAGGACAAGCTTATAATTCTGGGGGACTTTAATGCTAGAGTAGGCTCAGAGTACCAGACTTGGCAGGGAATCCTGGGGAGGAATGGAGTTGGAAACAGCAACAGCAATGGTCATTTACTACTGAAGACTTGTGCATCGCATGACCTCCACCAAAACTGTCTTTCGTTTACCTAAATGCAATAAAACTTCATGGATATGCTCTCGCAGCAAACTCTTGCATCTAACAGACCACTGGATTGTAAGGAGAGGAGGCAGACAAGATGTGAAAGTGAGAAAGGTAACGTGTGGGGCAGAGTGCTGAACTGATCATAGACTTATCTTATTAAAACTAAATATTTGCATTCATCAAAAGTTCTGCCCCCAAGGCAAAATGACTACTGGAAGAGTCAATGTCAACAAATTAGAGCTCCTCTCTGAGAGTGAACAGTTTGTTGCTGACTTGGAGGGAAAGTTGAGGCAACACATAATTGGCAACAACAGAGCAGAAAAGGAGAGGGAAGCTTTCAGAGATTTGGTGTACAGCACTGCATTTGCTCATCTGGGTCAGAACACTCACAAACACCAAGACTACTTTGATGAAAATGATAGGGAAATTCAGAAGCTGCTAAATGAAAAATGAGAACTCCACAGGATTTGCCAGCAGGATATTTCATCCACCTCTAAGAAGGCAGCATTTATTCAATCAAAAGCAAAGTAGAAGCAAAGCTTAAAGAGATGCAAGATTTCCTGGTTCAGTAAGATGGCAGATGAAATTTAGTTTTATGCTGACAATAACAATCCAAGGTGCTTTTATGATTCCCTGAAAGCTATTTATGGACCAAAAACTTACTGTGCATCACAACTACTCAGTGCTAATGGAGTCACATTGATTAGTGATAAGGACATGATCCTAGAGAGGTGGGGTGAACATTTCCATAGTGTTCTCAATAGACCATCATCAATCAACGTTGAGGCCATTGACTGTTTACCTCAGGTTGAAGTCAATCCCTCCTTAGCTGAACTTCCAAATGAAGAAGAGGTTTTAAGGGCCATTAGACTCCTTCATATAGCAAAGCACCTGATGCTGATTCTATTCCAGCTGAGATTTACAAGGTAGGGGGATCATTGCTCATACAAAAGCTGACTGAAATTTTCCAGGTTATATGTCAAGAGCAGGTTATCCCCCAGGAGTTCAAGGATACCTCCACTGTCCATCTCTATAAGGGTAAAGGGAATAGATTATCCTGTGACAATCACAGGGGGATCTCTGTCTTAGTCATTGTTGGCAAAGTTCTTGCTACAGTCCTTCTTAATAGGCTGATCTTTCACCTGGAAGATGGTTATATACCTGAGAGCCAGTGTCACTTCAGAAAGGGCTGAGGAACAGCTGATATGGTGTTTGCTGCCCAACAACTCCAGGAGAAATGCCAGGGGCAGAACAAAGGTCTGTACACAATGTTTGTAGATCTGACCAAGGCCTTTGACTCTATTAGTAGTGAGAGCTTATGGAAAATTATGTCAAAATTTGGTTGCCCAGAGAAGTTCATCAATATTGTATGTCAATTTCACAATGGCATGTTTGCCCAGGTTCTGGATAATGGACAATGCTCTCTTGCCTTCCTAGTCACCAATGGAGTGAAACAGGACTCTGTGCTTGCTCCCGTGCTTTTTAGCATGAGATTTTCAGTCATGTTGACAAATGCTTTCAATGAGGATGAGCATGGCATCAAGGTCAACTACCATACTGATGGCAAGTTTTTAATTTGAAAGGGCTACAAGCCAAGACCAAAGTGGAGGAAGTGTTGGTGCATGATCTTCTGTTTGCAGATTATTGTCCACTCAATGCAGCCTCTGAAGCTGAGATGCCACAAAATATGAATCAATTTTCTGCTGCCTGTGCTAATTTTAGCCTAATAATTTACACCAAGAAAACATAGGTGCTCCATCAGCCACCACCACAGCATCCATATGTGGAAAATTGGTTACAACAAATGGAGAAGTTTTGAAACCTGTGGATAAGTTCACTTACCTTGGTAGTGTACTTTCCAGGGACATATATATTGACAATGAGATTGATGCATGGATTGCCAGAGCTAGCTCAGTGTTTGAGAGGCTCCGAATAAAAGTTTGGGAGAGAAGAGGTATCAGACTGACTACCAAATTGAAGGTCTACAGAGTTGTTGTGCTGACCTCATTATGACATGCTTGTGAATCATGGACAATCTACCAGTGCCATACCAGGAAACTGAATTGTTTCCATTTGAACTGTCTTAGGAAGACTCTGAAGATCACCTGGCAGTTTAAGGTACCAGACACCACAGTTTTTGCCTGAGCTGAACTGCCATGTATTCAAACTATGCTTCAGAGAGCACAATTGCAATGACCTGGCTGTGTTTTTTTGAATGCAAAATGTATGCTTGAAAAAAAACTTTTTTATGGAGAACGCGCATGGGGCAGGCGATCACATGGTGGCCAGAACAAACAATACAAGGACACTCAAGGTCTCTCTCAAGAACTTTGGATTCGACTGTGCAACATGGGTGACAGTGGAACAGGACCACTCAGCATGGCATGCCCACATCAGAAAGGGTGCTGTGCTCTTTCAGCAAAGCAGAATTGAGACTGCACAAAGTAAACACAGGATGTGCAAATATCTACCCTTCTATGGTCTAGTGATATCTTCCACATTTTCCATATTTCAAATATTATTCACAATCGTTGAACAATCACATCTATGAATTATTTCATTATCCAAAGATGAATTTCATTTAAGTCTTTGACTTGAATTTATCAAAGGGAACTCAGAGTTATCTTCCCTTTTTCATTCATTATGAATTTAAACCTCCTGTTAACTATTTTTTTGGTTACTTTTCAGAACAAAGCCTATTCTTTTTGTCAAAGAAAACAGAAACAAAAGAAGCATTTCACCAATCTGTCATCACTCTTTTGTCAATTATCATCATCCAACTTACCCAAAGAATCACTGCCAACCCAGGGTAACATTATTTTTTTATTGTTTTCCTTAGCTTCTTTCACTATCCTTAGCTCATTGTGATCTTTAGTCCTCGTAACATTACTTTTGTAAAACTATGCAATGGATCTATAGTAATCTAACATCACCTCTCATTGCTTCCACATTTAGTACATTTTTAAAAAAATCTAAGTTGTTTACTAAGCACCCTGTGCACATGCATTATACTTTTTGAACAACACATAGTATATCCATTGTACTTGTTTGGATATTTTGTCTGCAGAATTTCATTGTTGTGAATTTCTCCTCCATTCTGAACTAAATTCTTCCGTAGCATTTTAAACCATGGATTCTACCTGTACTTCCTCTGTACCTTTTATAATCTATTTTTCCCAAATCTAGGATGTATGTTTAACAATTATATTATAGTTAAAATGTGTAAGGCTGATAAATACAGCTGCACATTTTTTTTTGGCTGATCCCTACTTTCATACTGACAACACCATTTCTCTGTTCCTCCTTTCAAAATAGGTTTGTATGCATACATGAATATGCACATGTATGCATATATACACAAATAGGTGAATACACACACATGCACACACACACACACACACACACACACACACATATATATATATATATATGCATGTGAGCATGTATGTATGTACTTTTAAACCCAGAGGCTGCATTTTCAGGGGCAATTAGGTGGTACAGTGGATAAAGTTCAGCATCTGAAGACAGGAAGACACATTTTTCTGAACTCAAATCAGACTTCAGACATTTACTAGCTTATGATCCTAGATAAGTAACTTAACCCTGTTTACCTTCATATTTTTTTAATATGTTAAAATGAGCTGGAGAAAGAAATAGGAAACCAATCCAGCATCTTTGCCAAGAAAACCCCAAATGAGGTCCTGAAGAGTAAGATACAACTCAACAACAGCAACAACAACAACAACAGCAACAACAGCAAAGGCTGCATTCTCTTCCAGGATACAAATGAAACAGTGATGTAATAAACAACTATGTTGTTTTGGAAAAATGGATTTTTTAGAACAAATAGTGAAAAAGAAAGCAAAACAAACTCTTAAGGCAAAAAAAACCCAAACATGTGATGCCTCTCCCACTAACAAAAAAATTAAAAAAAATGAACTCTGGCAGGATTGCATAAGAAAATTGAAGTTTACAACAGTATTCAAATCTATCATCTTCCTCCTCAAGAGCTATGAAAGACTAAAAAGATTTCTTTTGGTCTGGTACAGCAGCATGGAAGCACTCTGCAGTACCAAATTATTAAGCTAAAGAACTAAGGAACGAAGGCAACAGAGACGTTGTGGCAGATGCACATGAATCTACCAGGCTTGCCTGAATCAAGCATCTAGCTAGGGCCAATTTTGTCTCCTCATTATCAGAAGTTACCTGGAGGCAGACACTGAGACTGGAGAAATGTCAATTGCCCATATTGAGAGGGGGCTGAGATTGCTCTGAAGTTCACTCCCAAAAGCAACCATAATCAAAGGAGGAGTCAGAAAGTGAATAATGTAAGTATATAAGGACACACACACACAGACACACACACACATACCATAATTATCAATAACCTGATCTCAGGAGCAAAAAAACTCATGTAAGGACCTTAAAAATAAGAAAAAATACATCAAGTTATATATTATTAATAGAAAGAAATATGATATCTAGATAATTAAAGTGAATCCATACATGCATGAATTAATATTGCAAGACATATATAACAAACTAACACTTAATAAGACACAGAACCTCGTAGATGAGAGAATGGAATCACAACAGGATATTATTGAATAGTTTAAAAGGGAAGAATATATGGCCTATATAGCAAACATAATTGGTAAAATAGAAAAAAAAATGAATACACAATGGCAAACCCAACCAACCAAAATGAAAGAGAAAAGAAAACTAATTGGGAATGCAAATACACAAAAGAAAAGAAAAATCTTGAGGAAGAGAAACAAAAAGCAAAAACAATAAGAAAGGAAAACATGATTAACAATTAAGAAAAACGTATTGATCTTGAAGACAGCCTGCACAGAGCCAAAATAAGGAAATAAGATTTCCCAGAAGAACAAGATGAGTCCAAAAATTTGAACACTACACTATGAGGAAGAATAAAAGAAAAATACACTGAAAACAAAGTGTCAATCAAAAGAATACACAGATTTTGTCTCCAGGGTTTAAAAATGTATCCTAAGGTTGGAACCAAGATGGTGCAGTAGAAAGACACACATATGGAGGCTCCCTTCACACAACCCACAAAACACCTGTAGAGAGGGACTCTCAAAAAATTTTGGAGCAGTAGAAGTGAACAACAGAATGGAGGAGATTTCCAGCCCAGGGTGACCTGAAAGGCCTACGAGAAAAGTTGGTTGCACAGGACCAGAGCAGAGCCCAGCGAAGCCTTGGTCACACGGAGCAGCTGGACTCTGGGAGGAGGACACATCAGGGGCAGAGTCTCGAGTTGCAGTAGCAGTGAATCCCCAGTCCCAGCAGCAGCGGTCTGCAAATTCCTCAACTCATGGGTGCCAAAGGTCAGTGAGAGGGTTTTTTCAGGGAGAAGGGCTGTCCTGTAGCTAAGGCAGGAGGAAGTGGCCACAGAGGCCACACAGAAACCCGTACAGCCGCCCCGCATCCATTGTTGGATAGTAAAAACCCCTGGGGTCACTGAGGAGCTGATTCTTGTCTCAGCCCTACGTAGAGATCCTGAGGGCGCTGGTCTTTGTCTCGCAGTGAATGGCGGCCCTGCCCCCACAGCTTAACTGAAAATCAGCCCCCAGTGTTGACTTGACAGAACTGGAGACCAGGTGGCTGTGGAGAGGTAACTGCTAAGATTCTGAGCACAAAAAAAAAAAAAAAAAAAAAAACTCTCCCTGCTCCCAGACCAGTGTACATGCTTGATTGTGCCATCTTGTAGGAACTAAGATCTTACAGATTCCCAGAGTATGCCCTGCTCTTGACAAAGGACCCAAAAGTCAAGTAACTGATTGGGAAAATGCCCCAAAAAGGGAAAAAAATAAGGCCATACAAGGTTACTTTCTTGGTGAACAGATATCTTCTCCTATCCTTTCTGATGAGGAAGAACAATGCTTACCATCAGGGAAAGACATAAGAGTCAAGGCTTCTTTATCCCAAACAACCAAAATAAATATTCAATGTGCTCAGGCCATGGAAGAGCTCAAAAAGGATTGGGAAAATCAAGTTAGAGTGGTGGAGGAAAAACAGGGAAGAGAAATGAGAGAGATGCAAGAAAAGCATGAAAAGTAGGTCAACACCTTACTAAAGGAGAGCCAAAAAAATGCTGAAGAAAATAATACCTTGAAAAATAGGCTAACTCAATTGGCAAAAGAGGTTCAAAAAGCCAATGAGGAGAAGAATGCTTTCAAAAGCAGAATTAGCCAAATGGAAAAGGAGGTTCAAAAGCTCACTGAAGAAAATAGATCTTTAAAATTAGAATGGAACAGATGGAGGCTAATGACTTTATGAGAAACCAAGAAATCACAAAACAAAACCAAAGGAATGAAAAAATGGAAGAAAATGTGAAATATCTCATTGGAAAAACAACTGACCTGGAAAACAGATCCAGGAGAGACAATTTAAAAATTATGGACTACCTAAAAGCCATGATCAGAAAAAGAGCTTAGACATCAACTTTCATGAAATTATCAAGGAAAACTGCCCTATATTCTAGAACCAGAGAGCAAAATAAATGCTGAAAGAATCCACCAATCACCTCCTGAAAGAGATCCAAAAAGAGAAACTCCTAAGAAGACTGTGGTAAAATTGCAGGGTTCCATGGTCAAGGAGAAAATAGTGCAAGCAGCTAGAAAGTAACACTTTCAGTATTGTGGAAATACAATCAGGATAACCCAAGATCTAGCAGCTTCTACATTAAGGGATAGAAGGGCATTGAATATTATATTCCAGAAGTCAAAGGAACTAGGACTAAAACCAAGAATCACCTACCCAGCAAAATTGAGTATAATACTTCAGGGGGAAAATTGGTCTTTTAATGAAATAGAGGACTTTCAAGCATTCTTGATGAAAAGACCAGAGCTGGAAAGAAACTTGACTCTCAAACACAAGAATCAAGAGAAGCATGAAAAGGTAAACAGCTAAGAGAAATCATAAAGGACTTAGTAACGTTGAACCATTTATATTCCTACATGGGAAGACAATATTTATAACTATTGAAAACTATTTTCAGTATCTGGGTAGTTTGGTGGGATCATACACACACACACACTCTCTCTCTCTCTCTCTCTCTCTCTCTCTCTCTCTCTCTCTCTCTCACACACACACACACACACACACACACACACACACATACACACACAGAGACAGAGAGCACAGAATGAATTGAATAGGATGGGATCATTTTTTAAAACAAAATGAAATTAAGGGGTGAGAGAGCAATATATTGGGAGGAGAAAGGGAGAAATGGAATGGGGCAAATTATCTCTCATAAAAGAGGCAAGTAAATGACTTTTGAGTGGAGGGAAAAGTGGGGAGGTGAGAGGAAAAACATGAAGCTTACTCTCATCACATTCGACTAAAGGAAGGAACAAAATGCACACTCATTTTGGTATGAAAACCTATCTTACAGTACAGGAGAGTTGGGGAGAAGGGGATAAGCAGGGTGAGGGGTATGATGGAAGGGAGGGCAATGAGAGGAGGGAGCACTTAGAAGTCAACACTCTTGGGGAGGGACAGGGTCAAAAGAAAGAGCAGAAGAAATGTGGGGCAGGACAGGATGGAGGAAAATATAGTTAGTCTTACACAACACGACTATTATAGAAGTCATTTGCAAAACTACACAGATATGGCCTATATTGAATTGCTTACCTTCCCAAAGGGAATGGGTGGGGAGGGAGGAAGGAAGATAAGCTGAAACTCAAAGTTTGAGGAGCAAGTGTTGAATATTTTTCTTGCAACTAGGAAATAAGAAATATAGGTGATGGGGTATAGAAAGTTATCTTGCCCTACGGGACAGAAAAGAAGATGGGGATAAGGGAAGGGAGGGACGTTAGAAGGGAGGGCAGATTGATAGGAGTAATTAGAATGCTCGGCGTTTTGGGGTGGGGGAGGGGAGAAGTGGGGAGAAAATTTTGGAAGCCAAAATTTTGTGGAAATGAATGTTGAAAACTTAAATAAATTTTAAAAAAAGAAAGAAAAAAAATAAAAAAGTATTCTAATATTTTCTTAAATGAAATTAAATATAATTTCTTAAATTGAAAAGCAACAAATTCAGAAAAAATCAAGAGAAAGACTTTCAAGTGTAAAAGAAAGTCCATTTGAATAAGAAAGGCATCTTCTATATTCATTATAAACCATATGAAGGAAATTAATGATATGTTTCAAAGTGTACAGAAGATCATGATTCAACCCAAGGTGGCATACCATAACAACCTTAACCCACGTCAGAAAAAAGTTAAACCTTCAACCAAAAGGAGACATTTAAAGCATTCCTATGAAGCAAACCATACCCGAATAAAATGTTTGTTTTCCTGAACATTCTTAGACAACAAAAATAAAAGAAACCAGTTTTTAAAACCATTTATTAAGTGCTTTGGTGTTTTGTCATTCTGTCATGTCTGACTCTTTGTGACACCATATGGAATTTCCTCAGCAAAGATACTAGAGTGGTTTGCCATTTTCTTCTCCAGTGGACTAGGGTAAACAAAGTGTGACTAGCCCCGGGTCATATAGCTAGTAAGTGTCTAGATTGCATTTGAATGATGAGGAAAGGACAAAAGAGTGATTATTAAAAGATTCCTTTCTAAACATCCATGAAGGAACAACAGTGAAAGAAGTCTAGTAGAAGTGATAATGGAGAAACAGTCAAGAAATATCATCCATTAAACCTCCTAACACTTGCCTACATGTGTGTGTGTGTGTTTATGTGTGTATCAGAAAGAGAGGGACAGAGAGAGAGAGAGACAGAGAGAGAGAGACTAAATTACAGAATGGGAGAGAACTAAAAATAAAAGAAAGAAGGAAGGAAGGAAGGAAGGAAGGAAGGAAGGAAGGAAGGAAGGAAGGAAGGAAGGAAGGAAGGAAGGAAGGAAGTAGGTAAGGAAAGAAGGAAGGAAGGAAGAAAAAAAGATGAAGGGGCATTATCTGATATGACTTGTTTAAATCAGGTATCAAAAATGAAGGGGAAATAATTCCCATTGTCTTTGAGAAAGGGAAATACTTATAGAAGAATACGCCAGGAGACAAAGAGAAGAACTGAAACTTTAGGGAACAAAGTGAGAAATTTTTTTTTTCAGTAGTAGGAAGGGGTAGCTATGATAGATATTAACATGGGAGAAGAAAGAGTTTCAGTGTAGGGTAATGGATACCTCACAATCAGTATCATCTGCAGGGGAAAAAATAATCACAGCTAATGGGCGCAACTGACACCAAGAAGAATGAAACAGCATGAACATAGAGAGCAGATTTTCTTGCAAATATTAAAAAGAAAATAAAAGATTACCAAAGAGAGGAGAAATGTTGATAATGAACTCCATTATCAGGGACATAGTGAAATTCCCATGATATGATAATGTACTGACTATAATCTTCAGGAATTGGTATTTCTAGGAGTGAGGCACATTTTCAGAAGAGATAAAAATCTATAAGGTAATAACAGAAAAAAATTTAGAAATGGGACCCAAAATCATTAGATTCTTTAATTTAATAAAGTACAGAGACCAAACAAGGAATAAAAGTGTATAAAGACTATATAAGTTTAAAATAAAAGAATCAAAGTCGAGGATAAAGAAAAAGGGAAAATAAATAGAGTGGAATAATGGAAAGAAATTATTTTTTCTTTCTACTAATCCAATATAAAATTTATCATTTTTTCTTTTTCTTTTTAAATTCTTCTTTTATATATCATTTTTGCAATTACTTGTAGAAATCATGTTAACATTCTATTTTTTCAAGATTTTAAGTCAAATTCTCTCTCTCCTTCACCTGCCCCTTTACTGAGAAGGCAAGAAATTTGACATAGGTTATACTTGTGTAGTCGTGCTAAACACATCGCCATGTAAATCACTCTGTGAAATAAAACAGAAAAAAATCAAGAAAAATAAAGATAGTTGTTTTTTTTTTTTTAAAGTATCTTTGATCTGCATTTAGACTCTGCCAGTTCTTTCTCTGGAGATGGACAGCACCTTTGTCACAAGTCCTACAGAATTTTCTTGGATCATCGTGTTACTGAGAATAGCTAAGTCATCCTTAGTAGATCATCAAACAATATTTTTTTTTGTATTCATTGTTCTCTTGATTCTTCCCAGTTCACTTTGTTTCAGTTCATGCAACTGTTTCCAGTTTTTTCTGAGAGCATCCTGCTCATGATTTCTTAAAACACAATAGTATTCCATCACAATCATAGACAACTTGTTCAGTCTTTCTACAATGGATGGGAATCCCCTCAATTTCTAATTATTTGCTGCCCCTAAAAGAGTTGGTATAAATATTTTGGACACATAGGTCGTTTTCCTTTTTTTAAAAATTTCATTAGTATACAGACCTAGCAGTGGTGCTACTTGCTGAAAGTATATATGGTTTTATACTGCTTTGGGCATTGTTCCTAATTGCTCTCCAGAATGGGTGAGGAAGTATATAACTTCAGTAATAGTATATTAGTGTTTTAATTTTTCAACATCCCCTCCAACATTTGTCATTTTCCTTTTCTGTCATATTAGACAATCTAATAGATGTAAGACAGTAGCTCAGAGTTGTTTTAATTTGCATTTCTCCCATCAATAATGATTTAGAACATTTTTATATGACTACAGAGAGCTTTGATTACTTTGTCTGAAAACTGCCTTTTCATATCATTTTATCATTTACTAATTGAGGGATGATTTTTATTTCTATAAAAGTTTTTATAAAATTAACTAAGTTTGCCTGAGAAGTGAAATTTTGTTGTTTTTTTTTTTAATCAGAGAAACAGTATTTTTTTTACAGCAATGATTACCAACTATATATTTCAATCCATCCTATTTCCCCCATTCATCCTACTCTCTCTCTCCTTTTAACCTGCCCATTATCAAGTGTTTTGCTTCTGAATTTTACCTCCCCCACCCATTTTATCCCTTTCGCTCTCTACTTCCCCGTATGTTAATACAGACTTTTACATCCAACTGCATGTGTATATTATCCCATCTTTGAGTCAATTTCAATGAGAATAAGGTTCATGTGCTCCACTCCCTGCTTCCACCATTTCCCTCTCCACTCTAAAATCTTTTTCAGGCCTCCTTTAGGTCAGAAAATTTATCTTATTCTACCTTACACTTTCCCCTTCTCTCAGTGCATTCCTCTTTCTCATCCCTAAATGTGTTTCTTTTTTTATTATTGTACTCATGATTACTCCTCACTTATCATACTCACGATTATGAATTATCATACTCATGATTACTTATCATTCAACTCATGTCTCACCTTTCTGTCAATGTATACTCCTTCTAACTGTCCTAATAATAAGAAAGTTTTTAGGAGTTATAAATATCATTTCCTATGTAGGAATATAAACATTTTAACCTTATTCAATCCTTTATGTTTACCTTTTTATGCTTCTTTTCCCTCTTGTATTTGAAAATCAAATTTTGTATTCAATTCTGTTTTTTTTTTTCAACAGGAATGCTTGGAAGTGCTCTGTTGTCTATATTACAATATTCTTTTTTGCCTGAAGGATTATACTCAGTTTTGCTGGATAGGTGATTTTTGATTACAATCCTATCTCTTTTGCCCTCTGGATTGTCACATTTCCCATTCCCCAAGCCTTTAATGTAGAAGCAGCTAAATATTGTGTTATTCTGACTGTGGTTCTGTGATATATGAATTGTTTCTTTTTGGTCACTTGTAGAATTTTCTCCATGAACTGAGAGGTCTGAAATTTGGCTATAATATTCCTGGATCTTTCATTTAGAGATTTTTTTTTTCAGGAGGTAAGTGGTGGCTTCTTTCAACTTCTAATTTATGCTGTGGTTCTAGAATACTAGAGGAGTTTTCCTTCATAATTTTTTGAAGGATGTTGTCTAGGCTCTTTTTTTATTGTGACTTTCAGGCAGCCCAATAATTATTAAATTGCATCTTCTCATATTTTCCAGGTCAGTTGATTTTCTGATGAAATATTTCACATTTTCTTCTATATTTTCATACTAAAAAAAATTTGTTGGAAATAGAACTTCTGGGAGCCAAGATAGTAGAGTGATTGGCAAATGCTCTCACTCTCTCCTTGTTGACCTTGAAAAATCCAGAAAATATTCCCCCAGAAAAAATCCTGGAATAGTGGGATCAACCAAAGGGGTAAACAGTCTCTTAGCCTGGGAGGCTAGGAAAATCACAAAAAGGGGTCCCTCTTACTATGACTGAAGAGGACCAGTGCAAGACCAGAGATAACCTAGAGAGTCAAACCTCAGTAAACCTGGAGGAGATCCTGAGCCCCAGGAGGATGGAACCGGTAAGTGTCAACACCTGGAACCCAGGCATGCTTCAGCACAGCCAGGGAAATCAGGAACACAATATCACAGACAGGGTTGACTAACTATTGAGCCTGCCTGTGCTCTAGCTCAGGAAAGGAGACTTCTTGTGGCCTAACCAGCCCTCCCCCATACCTCCACAGCAAGTACAAGCGTAACTCCGGGGAACCTCAGAAATACTTCACCTGGTCTCTGCTTTGGCACACCAGCCAGTTCAGTACCAGGTAAGCTGCAGCATTCTAACTTCTAGCTAAAAGCACCAGAGGCCACAATACACAAAACCTAAAGTTCCAATCACAAAACCTGTGGGACAGAGCCCTCTGTTCCCCCAAAATAGACATTCACTTTAAAAGTCAGGAAAATGGCAATCAAGATGAGGAGGAAGAAACAAGAAAATAAAATAAACAGAATTTTAATATAGGAACAAGGACCAGAACACTAATACCAAAGAGGTCAGCATTGAGACTGTACACCCTTGTAAAGTCTCAAAAGGGAATATGAACTAGTCTCAAGTCCAAACAGCATTCTTCGAAGAACTCAAGAAGAACTTTAAAAGCCAAAGCAGAGAAGTAGAAGAAAAATTAGCTAATAATTTTGAAAATATGAAAAAAGAAATCAGGAAAGAATTTGAAAGGAAAATCTGACAAATGAAAAAATAAATACAAAACCTAACTGGAGAAAATAACTCCTTAAATGGAACAATTGCGCAAATAGAAAAGGAGATGCAAAAGTTAACTGAAGAAAACAATCTATTAAAAATTAGAATTGGGCAAACAGAAGCTAATGACTCTATGAGACATCAAGAATTAGTCAAACAGAATGTAAAGAATGAAAAAATAGAAGAAAATGTAAAAATATGTCATTGGAAAAACAACTGACCTGGAAAATAGATCCAGGAGAGAAAATCTAAGAATTGTTCTACCAGAGAGACATGAGGAAAAAAGAAAGAAAGATCCTGAACAATACCTTCCAAGAATCATCAAGGAAAACTGCCCTGAAGTCCTAGAACCAGAGGGCAAAATAGTCATCAAAAGAATCCACCAATCACCTCCTGAAAGGGATCACAAACTGAAAACCCCAAGTAAAATTGTTGCCAAATTCCAAAACTATCCAGCAAATGAGAAAATACTGCAATAAAGAAACAATTCAAATATCCAGGAGCTACAGTTAGGATCATGCAGGCTCTTACACCTTCTGCAATAAAAGCTTGCAGGGACTGCGATACTATATTTTGTAAGGCAAGGAGCTTAGACTGCAACCAACAATCAATTACCTAGCAAAATTGAGCAAAATATTTCAGACAAGGAGATGCACTTTCAGTAAAAGACGGGATTTCCAGACTTTCCTGATGAAAAGGTCAGAACTCAATACAAAATTTGATATTCAATTACAAGTCTCTAGAGAGGCATAAAAAGGTAAATAGAGAGAAAAAAACCAACTTGTTATTCAATATGGGCAAACTATTTATATTCCTATAAAGGAAGATAATACAAATCTTGAGAATTGTGTATTTATTACGATATTTAAAAGTGATATACATAGATAGAGGGAGTGGGTATAAATTAAATGAAGTGATGATAAACAATGTGATTTAAGGGTGTGAAGGGATTTTAATGGCAGATATGAAAAGGAGGAGGCAGAAAAAAGTGAATTACATCACAGGAAGAGGCACAAAAACACATTACAGTAGAGGGAAAGAAAGGAGATTCCCTGAGGAACAGAACTGTTTCTCATCCCAAGGGAGAAGAGACCCTAATTAGTAGTATCATATGCAATCCCAAAGAGTTCTGGGTAAGGATCTTAATCCAGACCAAAAAGATAATGACCACACCTATCCCTAGATGACAACAATACCCAAGCACTGAAATTTAAAAACCACTAGAAATACTTCTGGAACAAAGAGCAGAGTAGAAAAAACCTGAAGTTTAATGCAGAGCCCCTTCAACCCTCAGGGCCAAAAACAGAGCCGAAGAATGAGCTGAAGTTCCAAATCAAGAAATAGACAAGGAAAAGTAGCAAAAAGCAAAAAAAAATATGAAGAACCTGGTGATGAAAGCTACTATGGTGACAGTTGGGAAAATCAAGACACAAACTCAGAAGAAGACAATCAAATCAACACAGAGACAAGTAAATTCTCAGGAGGATAAATGTGAATTAGACACAAGAATTCTTGGAAGAGCTTAAAAAACCACAACTTTAAAAATAAAATAAGTGATAAACAAAAATGCTAAAGAAATGAAAGGCACAAAAAGTATGAAAAGAACTAATTGGTAAAAGAGGCAAAGAAAAATACTGAAGAATATTACACTATAAAAATCAGAATGGGTCAAATAGAATAAAATGGTACAAAAGTTCACGGATAAAAATACCTCCTTAAAAATCAGAACCAATCAAATGGGAAAAGGGGTACAAAAGCTCATTGAAGAAAATAATGTTTAAACATTAGAGTTCATTAAAGTCAAACTAATTACTTCCTGAGACATCAAAGAAACCTTTTGAAAAGTCAGAAAAAAGAAGAAAATGTGAAACATCTCATTAGAAAAACAAATGACCTAGAAAATAGGTAAGAAAGAGATAATTCAAGAATTATGGAAAGGTATAGTCAAAAAAAGAACCTAGAAATAATATTTCAAGAAACTACCAAGAACGTTTTTTAGATATCCTATATCCATAATGTAAAATATACATTGAAAGAATCCACTGATCACCTCCTTTAAATTGAAGGAATAACAAAACAGGCAATGAGAAACAAAATTATTAGTCTTTGCTGATGATATGATGTTATTTGTAGAGAACGCTAGAAAATTAACTAAAAAACTACTTAAAGTTATGAAAAATTTTAGCAAAATTGCAGGATACAAAATAAATCCACATAAATCCCCAAATGAAAACTACAAGGAATAGTGCAGTGAAATTCCAGAGCCACCTGGTCAAAGAGAAAATACTTAAAGCAGACAGAAATAAAGCAGCCAATACTTTGTAGCCACAGTCAGCATCACACATGGTTTAGTAGTTACCATATTAAAAGTTCAGATAGTCTTGAATATAATATGCTGGAAGGAAAAGGAGCTCGAAATACAACCAAGAATCATCTGCCTAACCAAATTGAGTATATTCATTCTAGGAGAAAACGAATGTTAATGAAATAGAGAACTTTTAAGCATTCCTGATGATTCCTGATCAGATTTGAATGGAAAAATTAACTTTCAAATAAAGACTCAAGAAAAAAATTAAAAAAAATAAACTTGAAAGATAAACCATAAGGGATTCAACAAGGTTAAAATACTTACCTTTCTATTTCGTGAGATGATACATGCATCTTCTAAGATTTTATCAATATTAACTGCAGCTAAGTGGTACAGTGGATAGAGAACCAGTGCAGAAGTCGGGAGGGCCAGAGTTCAAATCTCACTTCAGACAATTGACACTCACTAGCTATGTGACATTGGGCAAGTCACTTAGCCCCAATTACCTCATCCTGGGTAATCTCCAGTCATCCGGATGAATATCTGGTCACTGGATTCAGATGGTTCTGGAAGAGAAGTGAGGCTGGTGACCTGAATAGTCCTCCCTCATTCAAAACAAAGTCAAATGCAAGTCATGTCATTATTTTCCTGATGACATGGTCTTCATCAGCAATGAAGGACAAACATACATAGGAGCAAGTAGCTCATAATCAATATTAACCCAGATAAATGGATTGTGCCTGGAAACTGGGTGTGGTAATGAGTTGATTGCATTAAGATGATGTAAAAAAAAAGTCAAGAAGCATGTATACCTGGGGAGAAGAGGAAAGGGAATGAAAAAATGGGGAAATTATCTCATTTAAGAGAAGTGCAAAGTAAAGGACTTTTACAGAGGAAGAGAAAATGGTGAGTGCGGTGGGAAATGTTTAAATTTCACTCACGGGGGAGTGGAGCCAAGATAGCAAAGTAACAGCATGGACTTTCTAAAGTGCTCCCCCCAAACCCAGTCAAATATTTGCAAAAAAAAAATGACTCTAAAAAATTCTGGAGCTGCAGATCTCACAGAATGATAGAGGGAAGTAAATTTCTAGTCCAAGACAGCAAGGTCCCATGGAAGTGTCTATTGAATTGCTCTGGGAGAAGAGCACAATTGAGTATGTGCCATGCGAGGAAAAAGGGGACGAAGGACTTGGGACAGAATCTCTTATAAATGTGGTGATTTCCATACTTCATGATCCCAAAATGCCGAGGATAGTTAGTTGGACGGTTAGTGGGGGGAAGAAAACCTGTGGGACCTGTGTGAGAGAGGAGAGTGGTATGGACCAAGCCCCAGGGTAGCAGAGGGGGATGAAGCAAAGGAACCCATGGCAGCCACAGTGGCAACAGATATAGTTGCAGTGACTATTTCTGGAGCTCTAGGCCCACAGGTTGTGGAGGATCATGTGGCTGACAGTACATCCACCATACCCACTGGAAGCAGAGAACTACCTTGAGAAAGAGTTCAAAACTCTAGTCAAGGACTGTGGAAGTGAGCAAAAATGGGAAAAAGAATCAGACTATATAATCTTACTTGGGTGACAAGGAAGACTAAAACATGTAAACAGAAGACAACAAAGTCAAACCTCTATCCAAAGTTTCCAAGAAAAATATGAATTGGTCTCAAGAAATGAAAGAGCTCAAAAAGGTAAACAAGAAATGGAAATCATAATGGACTTACTAAATTTAAACTCCTTACATTCCTACATGGAAAGAAAATATTTGTAACTCTTGAGACTTTTCTCAGTATTTGGGTAGTTGAAAGGAATATATAGATATAGATATAGATAGATATATATGTAGATATCTATATCTATATATAGGTATATAGATATAAAAAACACTTCTGAGGAGGATAGGGTCAAAAGAGAGAATAGAATAATTGGGGTGGCAGAATAGGATGGAGGGACATATAGTCTTTCACAACATGACTTTTATGGAAGTGTTTTCAATAACTACCCATGTATAACCTATATTGATTTGCTTGCCTTCTCAGTGGGGATGGCTGGCTAGGGAGAAAGGGAGAGAAGTTGGAACTCAAAACTTTAAAAATGAATGTTAAAAGTTGTTTTTACATGCAACTAGGAAAAAAGATATGCATGCAATGGGATATAGATATCTAACTTGCCCTACAAGAAAATAGAGGAGATAGGGATGAGGGCAGTGAGGTGTGTGATAGGAGGGAAGGCAGATTGGGGGAAGGGGTAATCAGAATGCAAGCTCTCTTGGGGTGGGAAGATGGGAGAGATGGGGAGAAAATTTGGAATGCAAAATCTTGTGGAAATGAATCTTGAAAACTAAAAGTAAATTAATTAATTTACAAAAATTTCACTCACATCTAAATTGGCTAAAAAAGCATACACACACTTGTGTCTGTGTGTATGCCTGTGTGTGTGCTCAAATCATAACAGAATTATATCATACTCAATAGGGCAGTAGGAAGGGAAGAAGATGAGAGAAAGAGGATGTGATTAAAAAGGAGGGCAGAGAAAAGAAGGCAGTGATCAGAAGCAAAACAAATTTGTCATCAAGGACAGGATAAAAAGAAAGAGGGGTAGACAAAAGATAAACAGAAGAAATTAATAACAGGAAAAGCAAATCAAAGATTTTAGCAAGAAACTAACAAAAAACAAAGAACCAATTTACAATCCCCAATTAAAATCTAAAGTATAAAACCTTATAGAAATACCAATTAAATAACAAAATGAAAATCCTGGAAATCAAAGGAGAGAGTAATAAAATTCAAAATTAAATTTAAAAAACCCCATAATATTGAGCTAATAAATAAAACTAGAACTGATTTTATGAAAAAAAAATAGATAAACCATTGGTTAATCTCATTTTAAAAAAAGAAAAAACAAAATTACTCGTATCAAAACTATAGAGTTGAATTCAGTACCAATAAAGTTGAAATTACAGCAATTTGGGGGAGCTATTTTGCCCAGTTATATGCCAATAAAACTAACATTCTAAATACAGTGACCAAATGTTTGCTGACATATAAACTGCTCAGAGTAATAGAAGATAAAATAGAATACTTAAGTAACTATATCTTATAAGAGAGTGTGTATATACCAATGTCCCTTACACAGAGAGATAAAAAAAATTAAATAAATTTTAGTAAAGAAATTAAACCTATATATCACATGGATCATACAATGTGACCAAGTGGAATTTATACCAGGAATGTTAGAATGGTTTGAAATTAGGAAAACTATTAGTATAATTGACCATATCAATAAAAAACAAAACAACAGAAGCCATGTGATTATTTTAACAGATGCTCCTTTAACAAAATACGACATTATACTGCTAATGTGATATTCATAGCACCAACATTGGCCATTAATATCCCAATGCAATTCTGAATTACTTGATACAACAGACTCTCCACATAGAAGACAGAACCAAAACATTTATTCAGGCATCAGAAAGCCAAATACAGCACAGTAACAAAAATCTATACACAATAACAATGCAGAGGACAACACCATCCACAAGCCTTCCCCCTGCCAGGCTTCCCACAAACCAACTCCCTTAAACAAATCACAATTAGACTCCTTTAAACAAAATCACAAACAAACACTTTCACTTAAACTATCCAGATGCCTGCTTCCCTGCATCCTTCTTAGCTCTGACTATGACTAACGTTCTTTCAGTTCTACTTTACCTCTGCCTCTTCCCATTCCACTCATTCAGCAAACTCCTCCTACCACAGGCTCTATGTGACTCAGAGTTCCATGTGACCCAAGTATGTCACGTAGGCTTATTAAAGATCTTTAAATTTAAATTACCATTACAAACACCCACTCCCATTAAAAATTGAAAACAAAGGGAGGATAGAGTCAAGATGGTGGAGTAGCAAGACAATCCTGCTCTTAACTGTACCGACAAGGCTAAAAAAAAATAGAAAATAAAACTGGAGAACATAGCATACAATATCTGTAATGGGAATACCTTCGAATCCTTCCCAGTAAGATCGGGAGTTAAGCAAGGATGTCCATTACCATTTCCATTATTCACTATTGTAACAGAAAAAGTAGCTATAGCAAAAGCTACTTAAAATTATTAACAATTTTATGAAGTTGCAGTATACAAAACAAATCCATGTAAATCATCAGCATTTCTTCATATTACCAACAAAGTCTGGTGACAAGAATTAGAAAGAGAAATTCCATTTAAAATAACTGAATAAAACATTATATATTTGAGAATGTACCTGCCAAGACAAACTCAGAAGGTATATGAACACAAGAGTGCAATAGTTTTCAGAAGTTAAGTAGGCTGAGCTCAATAATAAAAATGGCAATTCTACCTAAATCCACCTATTTATTCAGTGCCATACCAATCAAACTATTGAAAACTATTTTACAGAGTTAGAAAAAAATAACAAAATTCATCTGGAAGAACAAGAAGTCAGTATGTAACGGTCAGCCAGTTGGGTCTGTCTGTTCATCTGTGATGTATGTATTGCTTATGGTTAGAAAGTAAGAAGTGCTGGGGCGGAGCCAAGATGGCAGAGTAAAAAGACGCACATACACATAGCTCTGAACCCAAAACCCATAGAACAGCTACAGGGAAGTAACTCACGGCGAATTCTGCACCCAGAGGCCACGGAACATTGGAGAGAGGGAGATTTCTGTTCCGGAGAGGCCTGCAAACCTCTCGTGGGGGGTCCTTCACACTGCAGACTGGGCACCAGGACTGGGAGCTGAGTGCAGCCCTGCCGTGGCCGCGGCACCAAGAGGAAAAGATCTGAGCGGGCTTCAGGGATGGGATCTTCAGTGGCCACGCGGGTCCCTCCACCCACAGAGGGACCTGCAAACCTCTCGCAAAAGGTCTCTCGCGCTGCAGGTGCAGAGCCCAGCCCAGACCTGCTGCGACCACGGCCACGGCACTGAGAGAAACAGATCCAACCAGGCTTCAGGGATGGGATCTCCAGAGGCTGCACAAGTCCCTCCACCCACAGGTGATGGGGGTCGGTGAGAGAGTCTCTTTGGGGGGTTGAGAGGGGAGTAGGGTGGACCCATAACTCAGGCCCCCCCGGGAGGTAGAAGCTGAGAGGCGGCGGCAGATCGGGGCTCCCCAGAGGGGCAGGAGGCTGGATCCATTCTGGAAGGTCTGTGCATAAACGCCCTGAGGGAACTGAGCTTGAGAGGCGGCCCTGCCACCACCTGAGCACCTGAACTTAATCTCACACTGAATAGCAGCCCTGCCCCAGCCAAAAGCCCTAAGGTTGGAAGCAGCATTTGAATCTCAGACCCCAAACGCTGGCGGGGAGGATCAGGAGGCAAGGTGGGTGTGAGGAGAATATTCAGAGCTCAAGTCACTGGCTGGGAAAATGCCCAGAAAAGGGAAAAGAAATAAGACCATAGAAGGTTACTTTCTTGGTGAACAGGCATTTCCTCCCTTCCTTTCTGATGAGGAAGAACAATGCTTACCATCAGGCAAAGACACAGAAATCAAGGCTTCTGTGTCCCAGCCCACCCAATGGGCTCAGACCATGGAAGAGCTCCAAAAGAATTTTGAAAATCAAGTTAGAGAGGTGGAGGAAAAACTGGGAAGAGAAATGAGAGAGATGAAAGAAAAGCATGAAAAGCAGATCAGCTCCCTGCTAAAGGAGACCCAAAAAAATGTTGAAGAAATTAACACCTTGAAAACTAGCCTAACTCAATTGTCAAAAGAGGATCAAAAATCCAATGAGGAGAAGAATGCTTTAAAAAGCAGAATTAACCAGATGGAAAAGGAGATTCAAAAGCTCACTGAAGAAAATAGTTCTTTCAAAACTAGAATGGCACAGATGGAGGCTAAGGACTTTGTGAGAAAGCATGATATCACAATACAAAACCAAAAGAATGGAAAAATGGAAGATAATGTGAAATATCTCATTGGAAAAACAACTGACCTGGAAAATAGATTCAGGACAGACAATTTAAAAATTTGGGGGCTACCTGAAAGCCATGATCAAAAGAAGAGCCTAGACATCATCTTTCATGAAATTATCAAGGAAAACTGCCCTGAGATTCTAGAACCAGAGGGAAAAATAAATATTCAGGGAATCCACAGATCACCACCTGAAAGAGATCCAAAGAGAAACTCCTAGGAACATTGTGACCAAATTCCAGAGTTGCCACGCCAAAGAGAAAATATTGCAAGCAGCTAGAAAGAAACAATTCAAGTATTGTGGAAATACAATCAGGATAACACAAGATCTAGCAGCTTCTACATTAAGGTATCGAAGGGGGTGGAATAGGATATTCCAGAAGTCAAAGGAACTAGGACTAAAACAAGAATCACCTACCCAGAAAAATTGAGTATAATACTTCAGGGGAAAAATTGGTCTTTCAATGAAATAGAGGACTTTCAAGCATTCTTGATGAAAAGACCAGAGCTGAAAAGAAAATTTGACTTTCAAACACAAGAGTGAAGAGAAGCATGAAAAGGTGAACAGCAAAGAGAAGTCATAATAGATTTACTAAACAGATTTACTGTTTACATTCCTACATGGAAAGACAATATTTGTAACTCTTGAAACTTTTCAGTATCTGGGTTTGGGTTGGATTACACACACACACGTACACACGCACACACACATAGAGACAGAGTGCACAGAGTGAATTGAAGAGGATGGGATCATATTTTAAAAAAATGAAATGAAGCAGTGAGAGAGAAATATATTGGGAGGAGAAAGGGAGAAATGGAATGGGGCAAATTATCTCTCATAAAAGAGGCAAGCAAAAGACTTATTAGTGGAGGGACAAAGAGAGGAGGTGAGAGAAAAACATGAAACTTACTCTCATCACATTCCACTAAAGGAAAGAATAAAATGCACACTCATTTTGGTATGAAAACCTATCTTACAATACAGGAAAGTGGGGGATAAGGGGATAAGCAGGGTGGGGGGGATGATGGAGGGGAGGGCATGGGGAGGAGGGAGCAATTTGAGGTCAACACTCATGGGGAGGGACAGGATCAAAAGAGAATAGAAGTAATGGGGGACAGGATAGGATGGAGGGAAATATAGTTAGTTTTATACAACACAAGTATTATGGAAGTCATTTGCAAAACTACTCAGATTTGGCCTATTATTGAATTGCTTGCCCTCCAAAGGGAAGGGGTGGGGAGGGAGGGAGTTAAAGAAGTTGGAACGCAAAGTGTTAGGAACAACTGTCGAGTAATGTTCTTGCCACTAGGAAATAAGAAATACATGCAAAGGGGTATAGAAAGTTATCTGGCCCCACAGGACAAAAGAGAAGATGGAGACAAGGGCAGAGAGGGATGATAGAAGAGAGAGCAGATTGGTCATAGGGGCAATTAGAATTCTTGGAGTTTGGGGGGGAGGGGACAAAAGGGGAGACACTTTGGAACCCAAAATTTTGTTAAAATGAATGTTAAAAGTTAAATAAATAAATTAATAATTTTTTAAAAAAAAGATGCTGTAAACATTTTTGTCCTTTCACTTTTTTTCTCTTTTCGATCCAGATCCAGAGGTGATACTACTTGGTCAAAAGACATATATCATTTTATAGCCCTTTGACCATAGTTCCAAATGCTTCCAGAAGGGCTGAATCAGTATACAACCTCACCAATATTATATTAGTGTTTTAATATTCCCACATTCCCTTCAAAATTTCTCGTTTGTCTTTTCTGTCATATTAGTGAATCTGATAGGTATGAAATGGTAACTCAAAATTGTTTCAGTTTGCATTTCTCTCAACAATATCAATTTAGAACATTTTTATATGACTACAGAGACCTTTGATTACTTTGCCTGAAAACTCTCTGTTCATACCCTTTAACCATTTATCAGTTGAGGACTGGATCTCATTTCTATAAAGTTAATTCAGTTTTCTATGTTTAAGAAATGAAGTCTTTCTCAGAGAAACTCACTACACCCACACTTATGATTAGCAACTATGTATTTCCCTCCATCCTGTTTTCCTCCTGTTCATCCTACTTACTCTCCTTTTACCCTATGCATTCTCAAAGTGTTTTACTTCTGACTTTGACCTTCCCCAAATTTCCCTCCCTTCTATTAGCATCTCCAACCCTTTTTTCTTTTCTCTTTCCCTTCCTACTTTCCTGTATGGTAAAATAATTTATACACCCACCTGGGTTTGTATTCCATCTTTGTCAATTCCAAAGAGAGTAAGGTTTATGTTGTCTTCTCCCTGCTTCCCCCATTTTCCCCTCCACTGTAAAATGTCTTTCAGGTATCCTTTAGCTCAGATAATTTATCCCATTTTACCTTTACCTTTCCCCTTTTCCCAGTGCATTCCTCTTTCTCATTCCATGCTTTAATTTTATTTTTTAGATAATCATACCATCACATTCAAATCACACCTCAGCTTGCTGTCTATCTATATCTATTTCTATATGTATCTATCTATCTTAATAGATAGATAGATATCTACTCCTAATAACCCTAATAATGAGAAAGTTTTAAGGAGTTATAAATGCAATTTTCCCATATAGGAATATAAACAACTTAACCTTGCTGAATCCCTTAGAATTTCTATTTCCTAATTACTTTTTTATGCTTATTTGTTGCCTTGCATTTGAAAGTCAAATTTTCTATTCAACTCTAGTCTTTTCATCACAAGTGTTTGAAATTCCTTTGTTTCATTGAATGTTCATTGAATCCCCCCTCCCCCCAGAATTATACTCAGTTTTGCTGGGTACGTTGCAATCCTAGCTTTTTTGCCTTTGGAATTTAATTTTCCAAGCCCCCTGATCCTTAAATCTAGAAGCTGCTAAATTTGATGTTATCCTGACTGTGGCAGAATATTTTTTATAATTGAATTATTTTTGACTGTTTGCATAATTATCTCCTTGATCTGGGAAGTATGGAATTTCCCATCATATTCCTGGATGTTTTCATTTGGGGATCTTTCAAGAGGTGATTGGTGGATTCTTTCAATTTCTATTTTACCCTCTGGTTCTAGA
Organism: Notamacropus eugenii; assembly: GCF_028372415.1. Taxonomy (NCBI): domain Eukaryota; kingdom Metazoa; phylum Chordata; class Mammalia; order Diprotodontia; family Macropodidae; genus Notamacropus; species Notamacropus eugenii. Next base: position 338,526,855 of record NC_092874.1, on the reverse strand, counting down.
ATAGCAGGGCAGTTTCCCTTGATAATTTCTTGAAAGATGGTGTCTATTTTTTATTGTGACTTACAGGCAATCTAATAATTCTTAAATTATCTCTCCTGTTTCCATTTTTTCCAGGTCAGTTGTTTTTCCAATGAGGTGTTTCACATTTTCTTCTTATTTGTTTCTTGATGTCTCATAATACCATTAGCTTCCACTTGCCAAATTTTAACTTTTAAGGGAGAATTTTCTTCAGTGAGTTTTTATACCTCTTTTTCCACTTTGAAAATTCTGCTTTTTAGGGAGTTTTGTCCTTCAGAGAATTTTTCTATATCTTTTTCCATTTGGCCAAATTTTCTTGTCAAGGCATTCTTTTCTTCATTGCATTTTTGTGCCTTTTAAAGATTTCACTTATTCTATTTTAAGGTGTTATTTTCTTCCACGTTTTTGTGCCTCCTTTAAAAAGCTTCTGACTTTTTTTCATGATTTTCTTGCTTCACTCCAGTATCTCTTTCCAATTGTTCCTCTATCTCTGTTACTTGCTTTTAAAAATCTTGTTTGAGCCCTCCCATGGCCTGAGATCAATGCATATTTTTCTTTGAGGCTTTGGATGCAAGAACTTTGACTTTATTGCCTTCTTCTGGGTGTGTGTTTTTAATCTTCCTTGTTACCACAATAAGTATCTCTGGTTAGAATTGGTTTTTTTCCACTGTTTGCTAATTTTCCAGCCTATTTCTTGACTTTTAACTCTATGGTAAAGAGGATCTCTGCTTCCCAAGTGGAGAGGGCATTCTTCCAATGTTCAGGCTTTTTAATTTAGCTGTTTTCAGAGGTAATTCTGGTGATTAGTATGTTGTTGGTTCTTCCAAGGTGGTAGGATCAATTTGAGTATATACTAAGTAGTGGTATCACTGGGTCAAAGAGCATGCACAGTTTTAAAGGACTTTGGGCATAGTTCCAAATTGTTTCCCAGAATGGTTGGATCAGTTCATACTTCTTTCTATTCACATATTCAGAAATTTTATCAGTTGGGGAATGATTGTTATTCTTGTGAATTTAAGTTCCCAACATATCTTTGAAATTAGGTCTTTAATTGGAGAATTGAAAAGATCCCCCTCCCATCCATTCCTTGTTTTTCTTCTAATTTTAGCTGAATGGATTTTACTTGTGCAAAAACTTAAATTTTATGTAATCAAAATTGTTCATTGTTCTTCCCGTGGACCTCTTTATCATTGGTTTGTTCAAGAACTCTACCCTTATCGTCTAGTGTGATTCAAGTTCTTCTATTCTTCTAATTACTTTCATACAAGTCACTTGTTTCCATGCAAATACTCACAAGATTCTTATTTTTCTCTTGAATCACACTGTCATGTCCTGCTGTATTTCCAAGCTTTCTTGGGAATGCATAGGATCCTAAATGAGTATTGGTTCAAGTGCCTTGCAATATTTAGAGTTTTTTTTTTCACTTTCTTCAATATCTGTGACGATTTTTCCTTTGATTTTATGTATTTTTTTTGAGGTGTTCATTTGTGTTTGGGTTCTTAGTTGAATTTTCTTCCCTTTAAGATTTCTGGCAATTTCAGATTTTTCTTTCCTTTATGTTTGTTTATTATTCATTTTATTTGTTCCTCAAATTTATGAATTTGTTTTCAACAATCACTTCTATAAGTTGCAAATTTTCTCCTCCTGCCTCCCCAAGACAGAAAGAAATCTTATATGGATTCTACACATACATTTCTATTAAACACATTTCCTTACTAGTCATGTAGCATAGAAGAGTTAAGATGAATGGAAAAAAAAATGAGAAGAGCAAAACCAAATATAACAAAGGGGAAAACAGTCTGCTCATTCTGCATTGCAACTCCATGATTCTTTCTCTGGATGTGAATGGTATTTTGCATCAGGAGTCCTTTGGAAATGTTTTGGGTCCTTACATTGCTGTGAAAGGCTAAGTCTATCAAAAAGAGTCCTCACACACTGTGGCTGCTACTATGTATATTGTTGTCCTGGCCCTGTTCACTTTACTCAGCATCATTCATATAAGTCTTTTCAGGTTTTTCTGAAGTCCGCCTTGTATTCCATAACATTACATTCATATGCTACAACATGTTTAGACATTCCTCAAGTGGTAGGCATTCCCTCGATTTCCAGTTCTTGGCCACCACAAAAAGACCTGCGATAAATATTTTTGTATATGAAGGTCCTTTCACCATTTTTATGATCTCTTTGGATTATAGATCTAGAAGTGGTATTGCTCGGTCAAAGGCTATACTTTGGGCATAGTTCCAAATTGCTCTCCAGATTGGTTGGATTAGTTCACAGCTCCACCAATGAGTTAGTGTTCCAACTCTCCCACATGTTCTCCAAATTTTTTTTCCTGTTTTGTCATGTTAGTCAATCAGAAAGATGTGATGTGGTACCTCAGAAATGTTTTGATTTGTATCTTTCTAATTGTATCAGCAAACATGTCAACATACACAAGGGGGCCTACTACAACAGGTTCTTAGATCTGCATTTATAAAAGGAAAGCAACTTTCAAGCGGTTAAAAATCACTTTAATCAAGCACAGGTATCAGAGAAAAGCAAAATAAAAGTTTCATCAACGGACAGTGTCTCCAAGCTGCCTGACCATTACATACATACACATGTCTGACCATTACATACATACATAGTTACTTGAAAAGGAAGCAGAAACTTCTGGGTTTTAGCCAGGGGGTTCCTTAATAACTTGCCAGGGTTTCTCTGGCCAAAGAAACACTTCTGGTCAGTAAGACCCAAAGCAAAACCTCATCCTCAGAGTATTTATACATCTTTTAGAGCCAGAGGATTAAACCCTCTGACCCAGTGCCTCAGTAGAAAAAATAGAAGATACTCGGGACTCTCCTACAAAACAACTCCCCTAATTAAACTTTCCACAATGGACAGGTCCATTGATGGGTGGGAAAGATCCTCAGCAATCATTATTCAATCAAAGGCACTTTTAATAAAATAAAAGCGGCAAAGATCTTAATTTGATTAGCATTTCACTAATAAATAGCGATTTAAAACATTTTTTCATATGATTATAGATAGCTTTAATTTCTTCCTCTGAAAAGTGCCTATTCATGTCCTTTGCCCATTGATCAGTTAGGGAATGCTTGTATTCTTGTAAATTTGACTCAGTTCTCTGTCTCTGTCTCTGTCTCTGTCTCTCTGTCTCTCTGTCTCTCTCTGTCTCTCTCTGTCTCTCTCTCTCTCTGTCTCTCTCTCTCTCTCTCTCTCTCTCTCTCTCTCTCTCTCTCTCTCTCTCTCTCTCTCTCTCTCTCTCTCCCTCCCTCCCTCTCTTAGAAATGAGGCCTGTATCATGGACACTAGCTGCAAAATTCCCTCCATATTTCCTTCCTTCCTAATCTTGACTGCACTGAATTTGTTTGTGCAAAAACTTTGCAAGTTAATGTAATCAAAGTTATCCGATTTGCATTTCATAATGTTCTCTATCTCTTGTTTGGTCATAAACGCCTCCATTCTCCATAAATTTCACAAATAAACTATTCCTTTCTCTTCTAGACTTTTTAAAAATGATATTAGCCTTTTTACCTATATTGTGTACCCATTTGGACATTATTCTGATATATGGTGTCAGGCATTGGTGTATGCCCAGATTCTACTACACTATTTTCCAATTTTCCCAGCAATTTTTGTCAAGCAGTGCATTCTTCTACCAGAAGCTGGGGTCCTTGTGTATATCAGACAGTAGACTACTATAATCATTGACCACTGTGTCTTGGGTACCTAACCTATTCACTGATCCATCCATCTATTTCTTTGTCAGTACTAAGTGGTTTTGATGATTGCTGTTTTATAGTACAATTCAAGATCCTATATGGCTAGAGTATCTTCCTTAGCTTTTCTTTGCATTAATGTTCTTGAAACTCTGGAACTTTTGTTCATCCAGATGAATTTTGATCTTTCTTCCTCTATAAAATAATTTTTGGTAGTTTGATTGGTATTGCACTGAATAGGTAAATTAATTTAGGTAGAATTATCTTTTTTTATTGTATTAGCTTGGCCTACCCATGAACAACTGATTTTTTTCCAGTTACTTAGATCTGATTTTATTTACAAAAGTTTTCTTTATTGTATTCATATAGTCCCAGTGTTTGTTTTGTCTGGTAGATTCCCAAATATTATAGTTTCTATAGTAACTTTAAATTGGATTTCTTTTTCTATACCATGCTGTTGGTCTTTGTTTTAATACATAGTTTTGCAGATCATTTATGTGGATTTATTTTGCTTGCTGCAGCTTTGCTGAACATGTTAATTATGTCATGCAGGTTTTTTTTACTTAATTATCTAGGATTTTCTATGTATATCATCATATCATCTGTCAAGAATAACTTAGCTTCTTCTTTGCATATTCTAATTCCTTCTATTTCCTTTTCTTCTCTTACTGCTAAAGCTAACATTTCAAATACCATGTTGAAAAACAGTGGTGATAATGGACCTCCATTTTTCACCTCTGATCTTATTGCAAATGCAACTAGCTTATGTCTGTTACATTTAATGCCTGCTGATGGGTTTAGGTAGATAATACTTATTATTTTAAGGAAGGTTCCATTTATTCCTATGCTCTCCAGTGTTTTCAATAGGAATGGGTGCTGTATTTTGTCCAAAACTTTTTCTGAATCTATTGAGATAATCATCTGTTTTCTGTTATTTTGTTGTTGACATGATCAAAAACGTCTCTATTTTCCTAATATTGAACCATCCCTGCATTTCTGGCATAAATATTACATGATCAAAATGTATTATTCTCATGATAAGTTTCTGTATTTTTGCTAATATCTCATTTAAAATTTTTGCATCTATATTCATTAAGGAAATTGATCTATAATTTTCTTCCTCTGTTTTGACTTTTCCTGGCTTAGATATCAGCACCACATTTGTATCTTAAAACAAATTTGATAGCACTCTTTCTTCACCAATTTTCCCAAATAGTCTATATAGTATTGAAATTAACTATTCTTGAAATGTCTGATAGAATTCACTGGTAAATCCATTTGGAAATTTTTCCTAGGGAGTTCGTTAATGGTGTGTTCAATTTCTTTTTCTGAGATGGGATTAGTTAAGTTTTCTACTTCTTTGGTTAATCGGAGCAATTTATATTTTGTAAATATTCATTCATTTCATTAAGAGAGTAAAATGTATGGGCATTCAGTTGGACAAAATAATTTTTAATTATTGTCTTAATTTCCTCTTCATTGGAAATGAATTCACCCTTTTCATTTTGATACTGGTAATTTGGTTTTCTTCTCTGTTTTTAATCAAATTGACCAAGGTTTGACAATTTTATGGTTTCTTTTTCAACAAAACAAACCCTTAGTTTTTTTTTTTTATTAGTTTCCTAGTTTTCTTAATTTCAATTTTATTAATCTCTCCTTTGGTTTCAGTATTTCTAACTTGGTGTACATGTGCTACAGAGACACAAGTACATTCCTTTCTATTCCCATTCTGTTTTCCCCAGAGTTCTATCATATCCACCATTTCCAGAATTCTATTCACCTTGTTTCTTTCTTTGTTACTTTGAGTTTAGATTTATCATGTTCAGAGAGAAGAATTTTGAGGTACCATACTAGTATAGTTTTTCTGTCTATTTTTTCTCTAGGAATCTATTTGCTGTACCACTTGGTGCATATATGTTCACCCATGATGTAATTTAAAATTTAATTGTCTATGGTGCCTTTCAGCATGATATAATTCCATTCCTTATCTTTTTATTAGTTCTATTTTTGCTTTTCATTTATTTAGAATCAGAATTACTACCCCTGCTTTTTTTGTACTTCAATAAGAGCATGATGCATTCTGCTACAACCATTTTCCTTTACCCTCTGTGTATTCCCCTGTTTCAAATGTGTTTCTTGTAAAAAACATACTGTAGGATTATGGTTTTTAATCCATTCTGCTATCTGCCTCCATTCTATGGAGAGTTCATCCTATTCACATTCACAGTTATGATTACTATTTGTGTCTTTCTCTCCCTCCTATTCCTTCTACCCCTGTTTTTCCTTTTATTTCTCTCTTTTCCCTTTCCCTGCTCAAAACAGTTTGATTTTTGTCCACTGACTCTTTTATTCTTCCCTCTCTTTTTTTCTCTTTTCCCTTCCTGCTTCTCCCCCACCCTCACCTTCTAACCATCCTCTCAGTTTTCTTTCCCATTTTCCTCCTTCTGCCTTTAGGGAAAGTTATATTTCTATATTTAAGTGAGTATGTTATTCCCTTTTGAACCAAAATTGATTAGAGTAAAGCTCAAACAATGCTCATATCCCTCCGTTCTATCCTTCTACTGTGTATTTGTACCTCTTGATATGATGTAATTTACCCTCTTTTCCTATTCCCCCTTCCCATCCCCAAATACGTGTTTTTATTAATGACTCAGTTAATACCCAAGCATTGTATCTATTTATATCCCTCTTATATGCCATAATAAATGTACAATTCTCAAGATTAACAGCTATCATCCTTCCATTTAGGTATGTAAACAATTTGTTCATATTAAATAACAGGTTTTTTTTTCCTTGTTTACCATTTTATGCCTCCTTTAAAAAATAAAAACTTGTTTACTTGTATTTTTCAACATTCACTTCCACAAGATAATGAGTTCCAAATTTTCTCCTCATATCTCCTTCTGCCCACCCCAAGACAGTATGCATTCTGATTAGCACTTCCCCAACTTTTCACTCCCTTTATATCCAGCCCTCTCTTGTCTTATCCCTTTCCCCTCTATTTCCTTGCAGGACAAGTTAAATCTCTATACCCCATCGCCTGTATTTCTTTTTCCCCAGTTGCATGTAAAAACAGTTTTTAACATTCATTTTTGAAGCTTTGAGTTTCAACTACTCTCCCGAACTCCCTTGCCACATATCCCCACTGAGAAGACAAGCAGTTCAATATTGGTTAAGTATGTGCAGTTATGCAAAACACTTCCATAACATTCATATTGTGAAAGACCAACTATATTTTCCTCCATCCTATCCTGCCCCTGATTTATTCTGTTCTCTCTTTCGACCCTATGCCTCCTCTAAAGTGCATACTTTTAATTACTCCCTCCTGAAATTTTCCCTCGCATCTATGATTCCCCCACCCCCCACTTATCCCCCTTTCCCCCTACTTTCCTGTATTGTGATTTACATTTTCATACCAAATTGAGTGTGCATGTTATTCTCCTTTTAAGACAAATGTGATGAGTAAGGTTCACTTTTTCCCTCTTACCTTCCCCCTCTCTTCCATTGAAAATAATTTTCCTTGCCTCTTGTATATGAGAAAATTTGCCCCGTTCTATTTCTCCCTTTCTCCTACCAAAATATCCCTCTCTCACCCTGTAATTTTATTTTTTTGATGTCATTTCAACCTATTCAATTCACCCTGTGCCCTCTGTCTATATATAATCCCTGCAACTACCCTAATACTGAAAAAAGTCTGAAGAGGTACAAATATAATCTTTCCATGTAGGAATATAAACAGTTCAATTTTGGTAAGACCCTTATGATTTCTCTTTCCTGTTTACCTTGTCATGGTTCTATTGATTCTCCTATTTGAAAATGAATTTTCTGCAGAGTTCTGGTCATTTCAGCAAGAATGCATGAAAGTCCTCTATTTCACTGAATGGCCATTTCTTCTTCCTGAAATACTATACTCAGTTTTGCTTAGGTAAGTGATTCTTGGTTTTAACCCTAGCTCCTTTGAACTCTGGAATATCACATTCTAAGCCTTGTAATTCCTTAATGTAGAAGGAGCTAGATGTTGTGTTATCATGGTTATATCTCCACAATAACTCGAATTGTTTCTTTCTGGCTGCTTGCAATATTTTCTTCTTGACCTGGGAGCTCTGGAATTTGGTTACAATATTTCTAGGAGTTTTCCTTTATCGATGTCTTTCAGGAAGCACTTGGTGGATTTTTTCAATCGCACTTTTACCTTCTGATTCTAGAATATCAGGTCAATTTTCCTTCATAATTTCTTTTCTGACTATGGCTTACAGGAAGTCTAATAATTTTTAAATTCTCTCTCCTGGAAATATTTTCCAAATTAGTTGTTTTTCCAATGAGACATTTCACATTGTCTGCTACTTTATCATTCCTTTGGTTTTGTTTTATAATTTCTTGATTGTTCATAAAGTCATTAGCTTCTATCTACTCGATTGTAAACTTTAAGGAAGTATTTTCTTCAGTAAGCTTTTGAACCTCTTTTTCCATCTGGCCAATTCTGCTTTTCAGGCCATTCTGCTGCTAATTATCCTTTTGAATCTCTTTCCTCATTTGGGCAAGTCTGTTTTTTCAGGTGTTAATTTTCAACAGCATTTTTTGAGTCTCCTTAAGCAAGTAGTTGACTCAGTTTTCATGATTTTCTTTCATCACTCTCATTTCTCTTCCCAATTTTTGCTCTACTTCTCTTACTTCATTTTCCATTTCATTTTTGAGCTCTTCCATATCCTGAGAACAATTCACATTTTTCTTCCAGACTTTGGATGTAAGAGCTTTGACTTTGTTGTCTTCTGTTTGTATACTTTGGTCTTCCATGTCACTAAAGAATGATGCTATAGTCTGATTCTTTTTCTGAAATTTCTTCATTTTCTGAGCTATTTACTTGACTTTTGAGCTTTTTTTCAAGGTAGTTCTGTGTTTCCACTGTAGGTGGAGGTATCATGCCAGCCACTTGATTCCTCCACAATCTGTGGACCTAGAGCTTCTAAAACAGTCAATGCTGTTGTCCCTCCTGTTTCCAGTGGCTCCTCCTCTATGGGCTCCTCCACCCCTTCTGCCTCCCTGTGGCTGAGGCCTGACCATTCTGCTCTCTCACACAAGTCCCACAGGTATTTTCCGCTGACCTTCCAAATTATCCTCACAATTTTGAGGTCATGAAATCTAGAAACTGCCACAGGTGCCCGAGATTCAAGTCTTGCAAGCCCTGCTCAGCTCCTGTCTGTGCCAGACTGGCCCACAATGAACTGTACTCTGCTCCCAGCACAGCATGAAAGACACTTCCTGGTGACCTTCCTGGCTGTCTACAGCTAGAGATTTGCTTCACTGAATCATTCTCTGGGTCCTGCAGCTCCCATAATTTGTTTAGAGTCATTTTTACAGAAATTTGGCTGGTATTGGTGGGAGAGGGCTAGCAAAGCCATGTATACTCTGTCATCATGGCTCTGCCCTCCTTTATACCTCTCTTGAGTCTTGTATTTGAAGATCAAATGTTCTATTGAGCTCTGTCCTTTTCATCAGGAAGTTCTGGAAATCCCTTATTTGATTGAATGTCAATCTCCTTGCCTTAGATATTATACAAAATTTTGCTGAGTAACTGGACCTTGGTTGTAGTCCAAGATTCTTTGCCTTATGACATATCACATTCCAGTTCCTCTTATCTTTAATGTAGATGCTGCAATGTCCTGTGTAATTCTGACTGCAGTTCCTCTATATTTGAATGGTTTCTTTCTAGCTACTTATAATATTTCCTCCTTGATCTGATAATTCTGGAATTTGCAACAGTATTCCTTAGCTTTTTCAATATGGGATCTTTCAGGAAGTGATCAGTGGATACTTTCAATGACTATTTCCCCCTCCTTATCTAGGACCTCAGAGCAGTTTTCTTTAATGATTTGTTGGAAGATACCTTCTAAGCTGTTTTTCTCATCATGGCTTTCCAGGACACCAATAATTATTTGGTTTTTTTCTCTCCTGCATCTATTTTTCAGTTTGGTTGTTTTTCCAGTGAGATATTTGGCATTTTCTTTTATTTTGTCATTATTTAGTTTTTGTTTGACTGATTCTTGATGCCTCATAGAATCATTAGCTTCTACTTGCCCAATTATAATTTCAAATGTTTATTTTCTTCAGCTAGCTTTTGTATTTCTTCTTCCATTTGTCCAATCATTCCTTTTAAGGGATTATTTTCTCAAGGTTTGTACCTCCTTATCCATTTGGCCAAATTCATTTGGCCAACTTCTTATTCATTTGGCCAACTTCTTATTCATTTAGCCAACTTCTTAAAGAAGTTTATTGTATTTTTAAAATCATTGGTCAATTTTTTTCTAGCTCTCTAATTTAACTTTTAAATTATTTCTTGAGGCAGAGCAGAGAACAGCCCAGCATAGGCATGAAGTGGACTGCAGCCCAGTGCAGGCTGAGTCACAGTAAGGACAGACCTGGAGCAGGTTTCAAGGCACCAACCCACAACAGCAGCTCTGGGTCCCAGATTTCTCAACTCACAAACACCAAAGACAGGCTCAAAGATCAGTGAGAAAGCTCTTTCACATAGGTGAGAAGGGAACGCAGCAGTCTACCCTGGCCACAGGCAACAGCAGCTTCCATTATTGGAGCCCTGGCCTAATGCTGCTGGGGGAGTTAAGCAGCTGATCTGTATCTCAGCCCTGAGTGTGGGCCCTGGGGTGAGGAGGAGTGCTGGCTGTTGTGGTGGAACTGATGGAGGCTCTGGGGAGGGAATCCTGCTCAGAGACCAGAGCAGAGGACAGGAGAGGAATAAACTCCTCTCCCTTGATTATGACACCTTGGAGAAACTGAGAACTTACAGGTCCCCAGAGTATACCCTCTCCTTGACAAAGAACTCAAAAGTCAAGTAACTGCCTGGGAAAACATAGAAAAAAGGGAAAAAGAATAAGACAATAGAAGATTACATTCTTGGGGATCAGATATTTTCTTCCATCCTTTCAGATGAGGAGAAACAATTTAGGTCTTCAGAGGAAGACCTAAAAGTCAAGGTTTGTGCATGTAAAACCTCCAACATAAATATGCAAAGATCTCAGGCCATGGAAGTGCTCAAAAAGGATCTTGAAAATCAAGGAAGAGAGGTGGAGGATAAATTGGAAGAGAAATGAGACCAATGCAAGAAAATTATGAAATGCAAGTAAACAACTTCCTAAAGGAGAACCAAAAAAAAATGCTGAAGAAACTAACAACTTTAAAAATAGACTAACTCAAATGGCAAAAGAGCCCCAAAAAGCCAATAATGAGAAGAATGCTTTAAAGAGCAGAATTAACCAAATGGAAAAGGAGTTTCAAAAGCTCACTGAAGAAAATAGTTTTTAAAAATTAGAATGGAGCAGGTGGAAGCTAATAACTTTATGAGAAAACAAGAAATTACAAAACAAAACCAAAAGAATGAAAAAATGGAAGACAATGTGAAATAACTCACTAGAAAAAACAACTGACCTGGAAAATACATCTAGGAGAGACAATTTAAAAATTATGGGACTACCTGAAAATCATGTTAAAAAAAATCCTAGGCATCTTCATTCATAAAATTATCAAGAAAAACTACACAGATATTCTGGAACCAGAGGGTAAAATAAAAATTGAAAGAATTCACGGAATCACCTTCTGAAAGAGACCTGAAAAGAAAAACTTCAGGCCAAATATTGTAGCCAAATTCCACAGGTCTCAGGTCAAGGATAAAATACTGCAAGCAGCCCAAAAGAATAGGTATAACACAGGATCTGGCAGCTTATACATTAAGGGATCAAAAGGCTGGGAATATCATATTCCAGAAGTCAAAGGAACTAGAATTAAAATCAAGAATCAACTCCGAGCAAAACTTGTATAATACTTCAAGGGGAAAATGGTCATTCAATTAATTAGAGGTCTTTCAAGTATTCTTGATGAAAAGACCAGAGCTGAATAGAAAATTTGACTTTCAAACACAAGAATCAAGAGAACCATGAAGACACAAAGAGGAAATAGAAATCATAAGGGACTTATTAAAGCTGAACTGTTTACATTCCTACATGGAAAGATAATATTTTGAACTCTTGAAACTTTTCTCAGTATTTAGGTAGTTGGAGGGATTGTACACACACACACACACACACACACACACACACACGCACACACACACACACACACATATATATAGACAGAGGGCACAAAGTGAGTTGAATAAGAAGGGATGATATCTAAATAAATAAAATTAAGAGGTGAAATACGATTATATTGAGAGGATAAAGGGAGAAATGGAATGGGGCAAATTCAAAAATCAAGAAAAAGTTTTTAGAATAGAGGGGAAAAGGGGAAGGTGAGAGGGAAAAAGTGAAGCTTATACTCATCGCTTTTGGCTTAAGGAGGAAATAACATGCACACTCAGTTTGGTAGGAGAATCTACCTTACACTACAGGAAAGTTGGGGAGAAAGGGATAAGTGGAGTGTTGGGGAAATGATAGAAGGGAGGGCAAATGAGAGAAAGGAGGTAATTAGAAGTAAACACTTTTTGCGGAGGGACAAGGTCAAAGAAGAGAATAGAATAAATGGGGGATAGGACAGGTTGGAGGTAAATATAGGTAGTCTTACACAATATGACTATTATGGAAGTCTTTAGCAAAACTACACACATATAGCCTTGCCTTCTCAATGGGGATGAGTGTTGAGGGAGGGAGAGAATTTGGAACTCAAAATTTTAGGGACGAATGTTGAGCATTGTTTTTGCATGTAACTGGGAAATGAGAAATACAGGTAATGGGGCATAAAAATCTAACTTGCCCTACAAGAAAAGAGAGAAAATGGGAATAAGAAAAGGGTCAGGTGTGATAGAAAGGAGGCCAAAGTGAGGGAAGGGATAATCAAAATGCATAGCATTTTAGGGTAGGGGAAGGGGAGAGATGGGGGAAAATTTTTGAACTCAAAATTTTGTGGAAATGAATGTTAAAAACTAAAAGGAAATAAATAAACTGGGGAAAAATGAAATACGGCAAATCCAAATAAAATGACTAAAATTTTAAAAATAAAAATTAAAACCCTTCTTGAACTCCTCAAAGAATGGTTTTTGGACTTGAGACTTGTTCCCATTACCTTTTGAGGTTTCAGATGTGGGTATAGTGTCAATGCTGTCCTCTTCTAAATTTGTATTTTAACCTTTGCTTTCCCCATAAGAAGATTTTATGGTCTTTGCTTTTCTAATTTGCTTTTTGATCATGGTGATTGCCTTTTTCCTGGCTTTTAAAGTGCACCTCTGCTTCTGAGACACAGAGGACTAAGTCCCATGTTTCTTGTGCTGGGATCTAGGGCCCTGGTTACTGACTTTGTGTGCTATAGTCTCTGATTCTTTGAACTAGAAATTATATAATGCCACAGCTTACCTGGAGATGAGGTGGCTGGTGTGTGCCAAGACTGAGACCAGTTGAAGTCTTTCTGAGTTTCCCTGTGGTTACACTGAAGATCACAGCGTGAGGTGTGGGGGAGTGGTGGTCTGGCCCCTGGATGTCTCCTTCTATAGGACTGTGCTAGAGCACCAGCAGACTCAATGGATGGTGAAACCCATTTGTGCTGGTGCCTGCATAATTTTCCTGGATATGCTAAGGCATGCCTGGCATCCTGGTGTTGGCACTTAGCAGCTCTATCCCACTGGGGCTCAAGATCTTCTGTTTCTCTGATGGGGTGGTGCTTACTGGGCCACCTCCATTCCTGCCCTCGTCCTCTTCCACCATAACAAGAAGGACTAATCCTGTCAACCTCCCTAGCATCCTGAGCTAAAAAAACTGTGGTATTTTGTTTTTACTGAATTTTTCCTGGGCCAATATTCTCTGGATTTTTCAAGGCCAGTAAGGGAAGGTGAGAGCACTTACAACTTACTCTGATGTCTTGCCTCCCAGAAGTTCAAATAGGTCTATTGCTCATTTTCTAAGGACCATTTTATGGAAGACGCAACAGGGATTAAACTTCAAAGATGCTCATACCCCTCCTACGTTGTGGAATTCACTTAATACAGCCTCACCCAAGTAATTTTATAAAGACTCTTTTGGCTTATTTGGTTGCCAGTTCCTTTTAATTTGAGGTGATATAGCTCCTTCCACATCCTCGACTCTGTCCCTCTCTTCTATAGTCCTCTGGCTGAGTGTTGCTACCTTGTAGTAGTCTGCTTTGATATACCTTTCCCTCCTCTGGAAGTGAGTGGGCACAGTTCACTTCTGCCCCTTGTTGTGACAGAATTCTGGAATGAGGATGGGGGTGGGATGCCATGAAATTGAGGGCAGCATGAACAAGTATATAGTTTACTCCCAAAGCACAAAACTAATGGATCAGATTATGTGCATGACATAAGTGGGAAACGTGGGAAAAAAGAATGCTGAGTGAGTCCATTTGTAGTTAGCCTTCTCTTCTGTTAATTCCTGAGGTTGTTATCTGTGTGACCTTCTTGGTATCTTGGTCAAAGTGTGCCACTAGGACTCTTCTTCTTAATGGATTTGCAAAAAATAGCATTTAATGTAATATATTTCCCCACTAAACTCACATGTTGGTTTTCTGCAAGTTGGATAATTCTCTGATGAAACTTTTAAAAACTTAAAGCAGTGAACTTGATGCCATAGTATGGAATTCACACTGGTTTCCTGGACTCTGACACTGGTGTGGAGGTTGTGGAGGACAGGGCTACATGAGGACCACATTCTGGCTCTAAGGCTGTGGTTGAGGTTATATGAAGATACAGTTGGCAGTATCCTGTTATCATGAGGGAGTGGAGGTGGAGATGTATGTGTATGTGTGTGTGTGGGGGAACCTCAACAAAAACTTCCATCTCCCCCACTGCACTGTTTCCTTTGTCCACACTTTCTTCTTTGTACAAGGGATTCAGGAAGTCAAGTAGTAATTTTTCAATTCTCACATGAATATGTCCAATGATGTTCAACTCACTTCCTGAGGAAAATATTTCATTTTGTAAAATTCTAATAATTAGATTTTTGCCTTGAATAGGCTAGAATATATGTCTCTCCCACTTCTAATTATTTTTCTCCTGTCTAAAATTTGATGCCAAACAAAACACATAGAAGCTCCTAAATATTGAAAAAAAAAACTATTGTATCACTCTCAAGCCTTCTCTTCTCCTGGATAAACATCACTGTATCCTTAAAGAACTTCTTATATTATGTGATATTAAGTCTCCTCACCATCCTGGTCCCCTTCATATAGACATGCTCTAGGTCATCAGTGCCTTTCAAAAATATGGCAGGAATCTTAGCATAGTAGTAGTATAGAGCAAAAGCTCTAAACTTAGAGTCCTAGGATGTAGCATTAAGTTCATGATCTGTCACTTATTATCTGTGTGACCATGACCTAGATGGTTAACTCTGCCTTATGTGGGGAGTGGACCAGATGATATTCCAGCCTAGGAGCTATGATGCTATATTGTTGTTATTCAGTCATTTTTTATTCATGTCTGACTCTTCATAACTCTCTTTGAGGATTTCTTGGCAAAAATACTGAAGCAGTTTCCCTTTCCTTCTCCTGCTTATTTTACAGATGAGAAACTGAGACAAAGAGGATTAAGTGACTTTCCCAGGGTCACATGACTAATAAATGTCTAAGATCAGATTTAACCTCAGGAAAAGGAGTTGTCCTGATCCCAGGCCCAGCACTCTATCCACTGCATAGAG
This sequence comes from Notamacropus eugenii, assembly GCF_028372415.1. Classification (NCBI taxonomy): domain Eukaryota; kingdom Metazoa; phylum Chordata; class Mammalia; order Diprotodontia; family Macropodidae; genus Notamacropus; species Notamacropus eugenii. The sequence continues at coordinate 338,511,473 of NC_092874.1, read as the reverse complement.
GTGAAGAACCTGCAGCCTCAGGGCCACATTTGGCCTTGAGGCTGCAGGTTCTCCATCCTTGAGACAATACCCCAAATATACTCTGACAAGGATAGAGAACTTTGGAACTGTCATCTGATTAATTATAGGCCCTATTCTTATGCTCATGTGGCCCAAAGTCATATTACATTTTTTGGCATTTTGCTAACATGTGATGAAATTTCAATCCCAGAAAGCCTTCAAGTGACTTATTTACATAACTCATATCTAGCCATTATATCCTGTCTTATACTTATGAATGTGATTTGTGGAACTCAGTATAGGACTTCACATTTGTGCTAATTAAAAGTCAGCTTCTTATACTTAAACCATTCTGTTCTGCCAAAATCATTTTAGCTCCTAGTTCTGTCATCTAATAAGTTATCTACCCTCTCAGTTTTTTGATATCCATAAGCCTGATTAACATGCCATCTATTCTTTCATCCAAGTAACTAATATAGCTGTTCAACAAAACAAGGCCAAGGGCAGAATTGTGAAACTGCTCTCTTCTGAGACTACTCTCCAGGTTCACACAGAACAAAACTTTTGGGGTTCATTCAATCAACCAGCTATTAACCTAGACACTCAATATTATTCTATTTCTAATAGAGCATCGTGAAAAAAAGTTGTCCAGTGCCTTATTGAAATTCAAGATAACGGGTATATTGAATTCTCTTGATTAACAAGTATACAAACACTGTCAAAGGAAAATTTGGTTAGTCTGACATTGCACATTCCTGATGACTTTGTGCTGGATCTTGATGCTCACTTACTTCATCATGAACTAACAAATCTACTTTTAGTAATGCATTTATGAATTTAGTAACAATGTCAAGCTCATTGGCCCACCATTTAAAGACCCTAACTTCTCCATTCCTTTTTTAAAGAGAGTGATTTTAGATGAGGGCAGAGATAAAATGATGGAGTAGAAGCAGAGACTTGCTAGAGGTCTTCCCCCAAGTCCAGCCAGATACCTGTATAGAAATAACTCTAAAGAAACTGTGGAGCTGTGGAACCTACAGAATATTGGAGTGAAGCTAATCTGCAGGCCAAGACAGCCTGAAAAGTTGACAGGAAGCATCTATAGTGCTGTTCTGGGAGCAGAGTGCTATCCATTGTGGGCCATGCTGGCAGAGTCAGGACCAGAACAGCCCTTGGGGGACTGAATCTCTGGCACCTATGAAAATTTTGAGATGTTATAACCCCAAAACATCAAGCGCAAATTGGAAGGTAAGTGAAAAAAAAACCTGTCAGACCTTGTGACAGAGTAGAGTGAACCAGCCACAGCCCCAGGACAGTGGAGAAGTTGTAGTAGCCTGTGGCAGACACAGCAGCAGCAGGTACAATAACATGGGCTGTTTCTGGAACTCTATGCTCAAGATTATGGGGGTATCGAGCAGCTGACTGTACAACCACTGAATCCTACTGAAAGCAGAGAACTGCCTTGACATAGAGTTCAAAAGTCAAGTGAATAGTTGGGAATAAGGGCAAAAACTGGAAAAAGAATCAGACTACAAAATCTTACTTTGATGAAAAGGAAGATCAAAATATACAAACAAAAGATAACAAAGTCAAAGATCCTACATCCAAGGATCCCAAGAAAAATATTAATTGCTCTCAGGCCATGGAGGAGCACAAATGGGATTTTGAAAATCAAGTAAGGGAAGGAGAGAAAAAATTGATAAGGGAAATGATAGTGATGCAAGAAAATCATGAAAATTGAGTGAACTGCTTGCTAAAGGGGACCAAAAAATGCTGAAGAAAATAATACCCTTAAAATAGACTAACGCAAATGGCAAAAGAGATCCAAAAAGCCAGTGAGGAGAAGAATGCCTTAAAAAGGGAAAATGGTCAGATGGAAAAGGAGGTCTGAAAGCTCACCGAAAACAAATAGTTCCATAAAGGTTAAAATGGAGCAGATAGAAGCTAACGAAAAATCAAGAAATCATAACACAGAACCAAAGAAATTAAAAAAAAAACCAGACAATATGAAATACCTCATTGGAAAAACAACTGACCTAGAAAATAGGTCTAGGAGAGAGAATTTAACAATCATTAGACTGCCTGAAAGCCATGACCCCCCCCCCCCCTCCAAAAACAGCCTAGACATCATCCTTCTAGGAATACTGCCCTGAAATTGTAGAAGCAGAGGGTAAAAGAGATATTGAAAGAATCCACCAATCGCTTCCTGAATGATATTCCAAAAAGAAAATTTCTAGGAATGTTGTAGCCAAATTCCACAGGTCCCAGGTCCAGGAGAAAATATTGGAAGCAGCCAGAAAGAAACAATTCAAGTTCTGTGGAAATACCATGAGGATAACACAAAATCTAGCAGCTTCTACATTAAGGGACCCCAGGGCTTAGAATATGATATTCCAGACTTCAAAGGAGCTAGGATTAAAACCAAGAATCAACTATCCAATAAAACTGAGTATAACACTTCAGGGGAAAAATGGAACTTCACTGAAATAGAGGACTTTCAAGAATTCTTGTTGAAAAGATCAGAGGTAAATAGAAAAAATTACTTTAAAATACATGAATCAAGAGAAGCATGAAAGTTAAGAGTCTTCGTTAAGACACTAAAGTTCCTACATGGAAAAAATATTTGCAATTCTTGTGACTTTTTGAGTATTTGGGTAATTGGAGAGATTATATACATATGGATAGAGGGCACAGGGTGAGTTGAATATGAAGGAATAGTATTTTAAATAATTTAATTAAGGGATCAGAGAGGAATATATTGGGAGAATAAAGAAAGAAATCAAAGGCGGTAAAATATCTTTTACATAAAACAGGAAAGAAAAAGTATTTTCAATGAAGGGAAAGAGTGGAAAGGTGAGAGAAAAAGAATGAACCTTACTCTCATCATATTTAGCTTAAGGTGGGAATAACATGCACACTTAATTTGGTATGGAAATCTATCTTACCCTACCGGAAAGTAGGGGGGAATGGGAAAAGTGGGAATGGGTGGGAGGAATGATTGACCAGAGGGCAAAAAGGAGGAGTGAGTAAGTAGAAGTAAACACTTTTGAGGAGAGACAGGATCAAAGGAGAGAACAGAATAACTGGGGTACAGGGTAGCATGGAGGGAAATATGGTTAGTCTTTCACATCATGACTATTATGGAAGTGTTTTGAATGACCATACATGTATAATCTATATTGAATTGCTTGTTTTCTCTGTGGGAATGGGTGGGGAGGGAGAGAGAGAGAGAAGTTGTAACTCAAAGTTCTAAAAATGAATCTTAAAAATTGTTTTTATATGCAACTAGGAAATCAGACATACAGCAATGGAGTATAGAAATCTATCCTGACCTACAAAAAAACAGAGGGGATTTTGATGAGAGAAGGGAGAGATGTGATAGAAGGGAAGGCAGATTTGGGGAAGAAGTGGGTAGAGGGGAGAGATGGAGAGAAAATTTGGAACTCAAAATCTTGTGGAAGTGAATGTTGAAAACTAAAAAATTAATTAATTAAAAATAAATAAATAATTGATTAAATTTAAAACATAAAATTGAGGCGTTTCTTGTTTCCAGGTCAAGGACAACTCTCTCATTTTCTATCACTATTCAAAGTCACATATATTTTACTAGCAATGGCTCAACACTCATATTCTCAAATTCTTCCAAAACTTTGGTCAATGGAGTCTGATGAAATGAAATCGATGACTTTCATTCTACTCTAGCTTATCTTAGATATCAGTTCCCCACTACTACTTTTTCTTCTATATGCCTTAATCTAAATATCATTCTCCTTGGTAAGAAAAACAAGAACTAAATAAGAATTCAATATTTCCACTTTCTATCTTCTTTACGCAGTAGTCCATGTTTTATATATAATATTCTGAGCCTTTTACCGGTATTCCTTTTATCCCCAATTTAAATTTTATATATAATATATACACATAATACGTATATATGGCATATCTTTATGTCATGGAAATCCCAGTTTATTCTTAGCGTTACTTTTCAATTGGACAAATGTTCTTAATATTTTACAGGAAAAATTACTTTTATATATTAAAACTAAGTCAATTCCAGTTAATTCCATGTTGTCTTTTAAAAATCTTTGTTTATTTAAACATAAGGTATATATTGCCCTTATACATTATATAGGTCCACATGAACCAATTAAATGAGGTATGTGGAGAGACATTAATAGTAATCTCTGAAATTTTGTCCATTTCTCTTGAAAGGAGATTTTATTCTTGCCTGGAAGGTAGTAGGTGAAGAGACCATAAGTCTTGTCACAGTATTCTCCCTTGTTACAGAGGATTAATGGGTTTATTCTTTTTTACTCTCTATCATAATCATTACTGACCTAGGGGAATTGTTGTTAGTTGTTTTGTTTTGTTTTGTTTTGAGTTCAAGTTACTTTCCTTCTCATGTTCCTTTATAGCAAAAGGTGTAACCACAATTTGTACTCATAGGCTTGATTTCTTTGCATCAAATGCTAGTAACCCCAAAATATCACAAACAGTGATGTGAAGCCCTTTTAATCCAAACAAACACCAAACAGAAATGAGAAAAGGTATATTGATTAGAGCATTACAGAAAACACACAAACTGAATAAATTATCCCACTGGGAGTGAGATATTTCAGCCTAATCAAAAGAGAAGACCCAATCTCACCCAAGAAGAAATTTTCTAAAATCTCCAGGAAGGCAAGCTGGAAATGAGTGATATACTAAGGCTCCTCTATATGCCTACCATGTCTCAAATTTTTTTCTACCTCTGTGGATCTTTATTCACAGAGGAACCAAGATGTTGTCTCTCTTGAAGTAGGAAAGATGAATGTCTCTATTCCCTAGAAATCTCACATCAATTCGACTCACAAAGGCACACAGCAGCATCACTGCCTTCATGAATAAAGGGAGCGTTATGCACGTGCTCCTGGTTTGAAGCCTGGCATTCAAGAATTTCCATTCACTGATCTCCTCAGTGAGCTTCCCATTCATTCACTCCTCATAGAAATGATGTACTTTTAGGTGATCACAATTTTGTCTTTAATAGCATTCTATCTTTCTTGAACTAATTTCCTCTAGAATTGTAATTCACTAAAAGTTATACAATTTTTTTCTGAACTTTAAAAAATTCCCTCTTTAAAACTTCCCCAGATTTTCTTTATTTATTATGACCTTTCATATTTGTGGGTCTCTTTCTCTTAGGTTTCTCATCATTTCTACTTCAACAATCAGTTTCTTCTTAATGTTCAAAATCAGGTTTGAGAATAATAATTTATCTTGTTGCTTCTATTACCTTCTGAAAAATGAAATCACTATTCAGAAAACTCAAGAATTTACCATTTCCTCTGCTTTGGAGCTTTCCAAATAATTGAAGTTCTTGACTCTACTACGTAGTGATTTTGTAGCCAGATTGTTAGATGTTGTAAATAATTATCACTTATCCCTTCTCTTCAGAGCGGTGATCTTTAGTATCTTGGAATACCCAGAAGAATCCGTGAACTTCACTAAAGCTTAAAGTTTATAAATAGTGGAGAGAAATCAGCTGAAATAAAATTTTAGAAAGGGACTTAAAAAATTCTGAAAAGCAGAAACGTGAATTTCCATGGCCTAAAATTTGCTAAAGGATAGGATACTCCATCTCTACTCTGAGTTAAAAACAAAACAAAACAAAACAAAAAAAAAAACAACAGGTATTCTCTAACACTGCATGTCAGCATTACCCACAAGTGATTGAGTTGCCTGAACAAGTCTTTCACATTCCTGGATGGACCCTTTAAATCTATTTTTATGCTCTTTAAATCTACCTTTATCCTTATGAGGATTCGGTTTTTTCACCAGTTTCCACCATTTCAGTCCATTGCCTCTGTTCAAATTTCAATTTCCTCTCTTCACAGTCTCAGTCATTATAGTTAACCAAATCAACTACACACAGTCTTCTACAAACAAATCCTTTATCCTAGTGACACATCATGTGTCATCCCTTGCCAAACTATAGTACTTAATTACTCCTGCCATCCACTTCTTCCATATTTCAAATGCTGCTAAATGATTCTGGGTTATGGGTCACAACCCACAGTTTAAGATGTACTGAAAAGGTCCAAAGTATTGTAAAGGAAGACACACACACACACAAAGCTAATTGGTAGACTACATGTGTTTGATAAATAATCTTAATTAGGTGCTCAGTGCTGCAAAGAAATTTTTTTCACTCCTTATTAATTGGTTCTCTCTCCTGCTCCTCAAAAACCTCTTCCAATCATTTTCTTTTTTAAAGCTCTAAGCAGATACCCACGTGAGGACTTCATTTCTTTAGTAAGGAAAGTGGGACCTCTCCTTATGATCTTCCTCTACTCTCCTACCTAACATCTTAAAATTTTTGATAGCATTCCCTTCTCTTTCACTTTTCATATAGTATCTAATAATGAGATACGATTTTGCCTTGCCAGTGTCAACAACTCTATAAGTGTCTGCTTCCACTCCCCTCCTAACATCTCTAGCATGTTGATCTACCAATATTCCCTTAGCAATCATCAGTCTTTTCCTATCTACTAATTCCTTATTTACTGCCCTTAGACTTGACTCTCTCCCATCCTATGAAAAACAACCCCCTTCTTCTCCAAAAAAACAAACCTCTTGAACAATCTTCACTATATACCCGGTGATCCGCTCAATTTATTGTCATATAATCAAAAAAAAAGAGTTGTCTATAAACATTGACTCTCTTATCCGTCACTCTTCAGTCCTTGATTGTCTGAATTCAACTCTCATCACTCAAGTGAAACAGTTATCTTAACAGTTAACGCTTGAAATTGATTTTTCATCGAAAAATCTCTCTTTCTCTTTCTCTCTCTGTCTCTGTCTCTGTCTCTTTATCTGTCTGTCTGTCTGTCTGTCTGTCTGTCTGTCTCTCTCTCTCTCTCTCTCTCTTTCTCTTTCCCCTCTCCTCTCCTCTCCTTATTTTTCCTGACTTCTGTACTGCATTTGACACTACTATCCACCCACTCTTTCTGGAATTCTGTTCTTTGTTAGTTTTTGGATTATTATGAACTAAAAATTTCGTGCCTTACTGTATGATGATTCCTCAGTTTCCTATGTCATGCACCATAACGATGGGTATACTACAATGCTCTGTCCCTCTCTCTTCCTCTCTTTCCATAGCTGTTACTTGTGACCTTATCATTGTCCTAATTTACCAACCTAATCAGAATATATTTAAGTATTAATTCTTACTATTGGTTTCTAAACCAATGACTTCTAAAATTATACAGGGTGGTCCAAAAATCTTGGTGTAGTTTTACTTATCTGAACTATTAAAGCTTAAACTTGAATTAAAACTTTTGGGATACCTTGTGTCTTCAAATATGGTCTCTCTTGTTAAATCCAATTCCAAATGACAAATTGCATTTGTATATTTCCAATTACATATCCGAGAGGGATCTCAAACTCAATAAATTCAAAACAACTTTCCCCTCAAACTATCTCCTCTACCAAACATACCTATTCTTCTCAAGGACAGCACAAATTTTTCAGTCTTTTGGGTTTATAAGCTTATGGTTAAATCAATTTTTCACTCTCCTTTACTTAACATACCTGCTCATTTGCCAAAATTTTATGATTTTTATTTCATCTATCACATCTGAACCATATTCTCTGCTCACACATTTTACTTTAATTTAGACATCACTTTTTGCCTAGGCTATTTTGAAGACTGATTTTATTTTTAATTTATGGAATAAAACATTTCCTGGAAGGCTGGAATATTTTTTTACATTATATGATAATACCTGCCCCTCAACTTATCTCATCTCTTCTTTTTGAATATTATCCTATTCTATTTCTCTATCTTAGTCATGATTCACATTCTACCAAATCACAGGGAAACGTGGGAAATTTATTACTGTATGTAATGATTTCTTGGTCAATTTGTTTCTTCCTTATATTCTTTAGATAAACTAATTTGTGCCTAAAAACTTATTGTTACTTCCACAATATCTCTCACATTTAAACACTTCTATTTCCTGAAACATTAACCACTTTAGGTTCTCGTTGTTCTTGCCTAAACTATTGCAATTTCTTTCCAAATGTTCTCATTGGCACAAGTCTCTCCCTACTCTAATCTATAGCTACCAAAGGATGTTCTTTTTTTAATAGTAGAGCTGGCATTTAACTCTCCTACTCAATATATTCTTGTGGCTTCCTGTTGTCTCTTAAATAATATGTCTTTTGGTACACAGCAGTTGTGTACATAAAACCATTGTTATCATTTCCACATTTATTCTTGAATTATATCCTCTTGGTTTATGCTGGTCCTTTCTAGCTCTGTTGCTTCATACCCATGTACTTTTAGTCAAGTCAGTTCACCTCCATCTGTCATAGGTCCTTCATCAGTATAATGAGGGATTTGCATCTAGAAGACTTGTGAGATCTCGTCCATTCTGACTCTTTGAGCTTAATACCCACTGATTATTTTTCTCCATATGCTCCTGCGGTATTTGCTTTCTAGATGTATTTGGCCCGATCTTTCATATTCACTTTAAAGCCCTTTTGATCTATACAAATTTCATATCACTCTGACTCTGGCCAAGGAACTGCTATGTCACCAAAATCTGGATTTAATATGAATACCAAATGGAATATAATATGCTTTGGATCATGTAAGCTGCTCCCTTTAGTTAGGGCTTACTTTTAAAGCAAATATTCTCTCCTTAAAATATTACTTATTGCATCATTTTTTAAAAGTCTTTTGATTAATGACCTCATTTGTAAGAAAATGAGCAAGATTAATCAAAAAATGTTCTTTGAAGTGTCAGGTAATATACAAATCCTTAGCTTAAAAATTTAAGTACATTTGTGTTCTCTAAGTAGGTGATAAGATCCACGAATATAATCATTATATGTTTTTCATCACTCATTTCCAATATTTCGCATAAATTTTACAAAAGTCAATTAACACAAAATATTATTGGTAACACTATCTTCCTTTTTATTTAAAAAAATTTTTTATTTTTAGTTTTGAACAGACACTTCCATAAGATTTTGAGTTACGAATTTCCTCCCAGTCTTTCCCCTCCACCCACCCCAAGACAGCATGCATTCTGACTGCCGCTTCTGTCAATGAACCCTCCCTTCTATCATACCCCGCTTCACTTATCCCCATCCCCTCTATTTTCTTGTAGGACAAGATAGATTTCTATACTCCATTGCCTGTATATCTTATTTCACAGTTGTATGTAAAAACAATTTTTAACATTCGATTTTAAAATTGTGAGTTGCAACTATTCTTCTTTCCTCTCTCCTTGCTCATCCCCACTGAGGGGGCAAGCAATTCAATATAGGTTATATATGTGTAGTTATACAAAACACTTTTATAACAGTTATATTGTGAAAGACTACATTTTCCTCCACCCTATTGAGCCCTCCAATTTATTCAATTCTCTCTTTTGACCCTATTCCTCCTGAAAAATGTTTACATACAATTACCCCCTCCTCCCATTTGCCTTCCCTTATATCATCCTCCAATCCGTTGCTTATCCTTTCCCCTGCTACTTTTCTCTAGTGTATGGTAGATTTTCGTAACCAAATGAGTGTGCATGTTATTCCTTCTTTAAGCCAAATGCTATGATATTAAGGTTCATGCTTTCCCTTTCATTTCCCCTCTCTTCCCCTCCATTTAAAAAGCCTTTTCATCCCTCTTTTATGTGAAATAATTTTCCCCATTCTATTTCTCCCTTTCTCTTCACAATATATTCATTTCTGAGCTCTTAATGATAATTTTTGATATCATCCCTAACTATTCAACTCATCCTCTGCCCTCTGTCTTTGACTATATGATCCCTCCAACTATCCTAATACTGAGAAAAGTCTCAAGAGTTAAAATATAATCTTTCCTTGTAGGAATGTAAACAGTTCAACTTTACGAAGTCCCTTATGATTTCACTTTCCTGTTTACCTTTTCATACTTCTCTTAATTCTGGTGTTTGAAAGTCAGATTTTCTATTCATCTCTGGTCTTTTCAATAAGAATGTTTGAAAGTCCTCTATTTCCCTGAAGTTCTATTTTTTCCCATTAAATGTTGCACTCAGTTTTATTGAGTATGTGATTCTTGGTTTTAATCCTAGTTCCTTTGAACTGTGAAATATCATATTCTAAGACCTGTGATCTCTTAATAGTCAAGCTGCTAGATCTTGTGTTATCTGATTGTATTTCCACAAAACTCAAATTGTTTCTTTCTGGCTGCTTCCACCATTATGTCCTTAACCTAAGAACTCTGGGATTTGGCTGCAATATTCCTAGTAATTTCCCTTTTGGAATCTCTTTCAGGATGCAATTGGTGGATTATTTCAGTGTCTATTTTACCCTCTCATTCTAGAATATCAGGGCAGTGCACTTTGTTAATTTCTTGAAAGATGATTTCTAGGCTCTTTTTAAAATTATGGCTTTCAGGTAGTCCAATAATTTTACAATTCTCTCTCCTTGATCTATTTTCCAGATCAGTTGTTTATTCAATGAGGCATTTCATATTGTCTGCTGTTTTTTTTACTCCTTTGGTTTTGTTTTATAATTTCTTGGTTTTTCATAAAGTCATCAGCTTCCATCTACTCTATTCTAATCTTTAAGGAATTATTTTCTTCAGTGAGCTTTTAGACATCATTTTCCATCTGGTCAATTCTGCTTCTCAGGGCATTTCTCTCCTCAATGGCTTTTTTGATCTTTTTTGAAATTTGAGTTAGTCCGTTTTTTGAATAGCATTGTTTGAGTCTCCTTTAGCAAGCAGTTGACACATTTTTCATGATTTTCTTGCATCACTCTTATTCTTGTTTTCAGTTTTTGCTCCACTTCTCTTACTTGATTATCAAAATTCTTTTTGAACTCTTCCATGGCCTGAGACAAATTAATATTTTTTGGAGTCCTTGGATGTAGGAGCATTGATTTTGTTGTCTTCAGTTTGTATAACTTGGTCTTCCTTGACACCAAAGTAAGAGTCTGTGATCTAATTCTTTTTTCTGGTTTGACATTTTCCTAGTGATTTACTTGACTTTTGAACACTTTGTCAAAGTAGTTGTCTGCTTCCAGTGGTGGTGAGTGGTGTGCTATTAGCCACTCAATCCTCCCACAATCTTTGAACCTAAAGCTCCAGAAACAGTCACTGCCACTGCGGCTACTCCTTCCCCTGCCCCTGCTGTTGCTGTTGCTGTGGGTTCCTCTTGCTGTTACTGCAGCCTCCTCCTCAGTCAGCTGCTCCACCTCCTCTGCTGTCATGGGGCTAGAGCCTGACCATTCTACTCTCTCACACAGGTCCCATGGGTTTTTTCCACTGACCATACAATTTGTGCTCATTGTTTTAGGGCCATGAAGTCTGTAAAATACCACAGATGCCTGAGATTCAGTTACCCCAAGGCCTACTCAGGTCATCTCTGCCAGCATGGCACAAACTAGACTGCACTCTGCCCCCAGCCCAGTGTGATACATGCTTCCTATTTTCTAGCTCAGCAGAGGAGCCTCTGGCATTTAGACGCCCCTCCCATACACTTAACGAGATAGCTCCAGGGTAATTGCAGGGAAACCCAAAAAGACCTATCTGGCCTCTGCTTTATAATACCAACCAACTCAGTACCAAGTAAGCTGCACCATTTAATTTCTAACTGAAAGAACCAGAGGCCACAACACACAAAGACTCACGTTTTAGGCACAAGAACAGTGGAACAGAGCTCCCTGTTCCACAGAGGCAGATATCTACCTTAAAAGTCAGGAAAAAGGGTGATTATCATGAGTAAAAAGCAAAGCAGAAAAGAAAAGACCATAGAGTCTTTCTATGGCAACAAGGACCAAAACACAAATACCAAAGAGGTCAGCATTGAGACTGTAGCCTCATTTGAAACTTCAGAAGGTAATGTCAACTGGTTGGAAGAACAAAGAGCCTTCTTGGAAGAGTGCTGAAAGGATTATAAAACCCAAATTAGAGAAATAGAAGAAAAATTGACCAATTATTTTAAAAATATGAAAAAAGAACTCACTGAATAGAACAGCTCCTTGAAAAGAAAATAGGACTAATGGAAAAAGAAGTACAAAACCTAACTGGTGAAAATAACTCCATAAAAGGAACAACTGAACAGATGGAAAAGGAGATGGGAAAATTAACTGAAGAAAATAATTTGATAAAAAATATAATTGGACAAGTAGAAGATAATGAATCAGTTAAAAAGAATCTAAAGAATGAAAAGATAGAAGAAAATGTAAAATATATAATTGGAAAAACAAATGACCTGGAAAACAGATCCAGGAGAGAAAATCTAAGGATTATTGGTCTACCAGGAAGCCATGATGAAAAAAAGAGTCTGGAAAATATCATCCAAGAAATCATCAAGGAAAATTGCCCACAAGTCCTAGATCCAGAGGCCAAAATCGTCATTAAAAGAATCCACCATTCACCTCTTGAAACGGATCCCAAACTAAAAACACTAAGGAACATCATTGCCAAATTCCAGAACTATGGAGTGAAGGAGAAAATACTTCAGGCAGCCAGAAAGAAACAATTCAAATATCGAGGAGCTACAGTCAGCATCACACAGGACCTTGCATCTTCTATATTAAAAGACTGAAGGAATTGGAATGTAACATTCTGTAAGGCAAAGGAGGTGGAACTACAACCAAGGATTAATTACCCAGCAAAATTGAGCCTAATATTTCACAGAAGGAAATGAACATTCAGTGAAATAAGGGATTTCTTTCCGGACCTTCCTGACAAAAAGGTCAGAACTCAACAGAAACTTTGATCTTCAAATACAGGTCTCAAGAGAGGCATAAAAAGGTAAACAAGGGGAAAGAAAAAAAAACCTGCTACTCAATATGGGCAAACTGTTTACAACCCTCTAAGGGAAGATGATACTTGTTAATCTTGAGAATTGTATATTTGTTATGAAATGTAAAAGGGATATACATAGATAAAGGAAGTGGATATATATTAAATAGTGTGATGATAACAAATGTGTTTAAGTGTGTGAAGGGATTGTAATGAGAGAGGTGAAACGGAGGAGGGAGAAAAAAACTATATCCCATCACAGGAGGAGGCACAAAAATATATTACAAAAGAGGGAAAGAAGGGAGGGAGATGAGTATGATTTGAGAGGTGCTCTCATCTGATTGGACTCAAGGAGGGTACAACAAACTCAGTTAATTATAGAAGTACAACTAACTCTGTAGGCAATAGGAGGGGAAGGGGGGAAGACAAGGGAGGGAAGGCTAAAAGAGAGATAAGAAGTAATAAGGGAAAAGGAGATTAAAAAGGAGGGGGACTGAAAGAAAGGAGGGAAGACTGAGGGAGGCTTGGTCAAAAATTAAAACTCCATTGGGGAAGGGAAGGGAGAAGGGGAAACTAAAAGAATAAACAGGGGGAAAGTGGATGGAGGGAAAGATACAAATAGTAATCATAACTGTGAAAGTGAATGGGATGAACATTCCCATAAAATGGAGACAGATAGCAGAATGGATTAAAAACCATAATTCAACAGTATGTTGTTTACAAGAAACACATTTGAAAAGGGGAGATACACATACAGTAAAGGTAAAAGGTTGGAGCTGAATTTATTATATTTCAACTGATCTAAAAGAAGAAGGGTTAGCAATCCTAATCTCAGACAAAGCAAAAACAGAAATAGATCTAATTAAAAGAGATAAGGAAGGAAACTATATCCTGCTAAAATGGACCATAGACAACTAAGCTGTTCCATTATTAAACACATATGCTCCAAGTGGAATAGCATCCAAATTCTTAGAAGAGAAGTTAAGGGAGTTATAGGAAGAAATGAACAGCAAAACTATACTACTGGGGGATCTCAACCTTACCCTCTCTGAATTTGATAAATCTAACCTCAAAATAAACAAGAAAGAAGTTAAGAAGCTGAATAGAACTCTGGATAAGTTAGATATGATAGATCTCTGGAGAAAATTGTATGGGGATAGAAAGGAATATACCTTTTTTCTCAGTGGTACCTGTCACATATACGAAAACTGACTATATACTAGGCCATAAAAACCTCACAATCCAGTGCACAAGGGTAGAGAGAGTCAATGCACCCTTCTCAGATCATAATGCAACCAAACTTATGTATAATCAAAGGGTATGGAAACATAAACCAAAAACAAATTGGAAACTAAATAATCTAATCCTAAAGAGTGAGTGGGTTAAACAACAGATTATAGTAGCAATCAACCACTTTATTCAATAGAATAGACAATAATGAGACAACCTAGCAAATTTTATGGGACACTCCAAAAGCAGTTATTATGAAAGTTTCAAATGTGTGAATTCCTACATAAATAGAATTAAGAAAGAGGAGATCAATACATTGGGCATGCATTTGAAAAACCTTGAAAGGTAACAAATTAAAAATCCCCAAGTAAATAGCAAATTTGAAATACTGACAACCAAAGGAGAGATTAATACAATTGAAATTAAGAAAACTATTGAACTACTAAATAAAACTAGGAGTTGGTTTTATGAAAAAAAACAATAAAATTGATAAATCTTTGGTCAATTTGATTTAAAAAAAAGAAAGAAGAAAATCAAATTACCAATATTAAAAATGAAAAGCATGAACTCACCTCCAATGAGAAGGAAATTAAAACAATAAGAAATTATCTTGCCCAACTGTATGCCCATAAATTCGACAATCAAAATGAGATGGATGATTATTTTAAAAGATACAAATTGCCCAGACTAACATAAGAGGAAGTTGAATACTTAAATAATCCCATCTCATAAAAATAAATTGAACAAGCCATTAGTAAACTCCCTAGGAAAAAATCTCCAGGGGCAGATGGATTCACAAGGGAATTCTATCAAACATTTAAAGAACAGCTAATTCCAATAACATATAAACTATTTGGGAAAACTGATGAAGAAAGAGTCCTCCCAAATTCTTTTTATGATGCAAACATGGTCTGGATACCTATACCAGGAAGAGCTAAAACAGAGAAAGAATATTATAGACTAATTTCTGTAATGAACATAGATGCAAAAACTTTAAATAAGATTTTTGCAAAAAGAATACAGCAACTAATCATGAGAATAATACATTATGCTCAGGTAGGATTTATACCAGGAACGCAGGGATGGTTCAATATTAGAAAAACTATTAACATTATTGATCATATCAACAAATAAAACTAACAAAACACATGATTACCTCAAGGGATGCAGATAAAACCTGTGACAAAATACACCACTCATTTCTTTTGAAAACACTGGAGATCACAGGAATAAATAGAACTTTCCATAAAATAATAAGTAGTATCTACCTCAAACCTTCAGCAAGCATTATATGCAATGGACGTAAGCTAGATGCTATTCCAATAAAATCAGGGGTGAAACAAGAATGTCCATTATCACCAGTATTATTCAATATGCTACCAGACATGTTAGCTGTAGCAATAAGAGAAGAAAAATAAATTGAAGGAATTAGAATAAGCAAAGAAGAAACTTAGTTATCACTCTTTGCAGATGATATGATGGTATACTTAGAGAATCAAGATAAAACTACTTGAAATAATAAACCACTTTGGCAAAGTTGCAGGTTACAAAATAAAACCATACAAATCTTCTGAATTTATACACACACACACACACATATGTATGTGTATGTATGTATGTTCCTAAGAAAGCCCAACAGCAAGAGATAGAAAGAGAAATCCCATTTAAAGCTACGGTAGACACTAACATTTGGGAGTGTATCTGCCAAAGCAAACTCAGGGACTATATGAACACAATTACAAAACACTTCGCACAAATAAAGTTAGATCTAAGTAAGTGGAAAACATCAGTTTCTGTGAGTGCGCTTAGCCAATATAATAAAAATGACAATTCTAACCAAATTCATTTACTTATTCAGTGCCATACCAATGAAACTATCAGATAATTAAGAATAAATAATATCAAAATTCAACTGGAAAAACAAAAGGTCCAGAATATCAAGGGAACTAATGAAAAGAAATTCTAGGAAAGGTGGCTTAGCTCTACCAGATGTCAAATTGTGTTCAAAGCAGCAATTATCAAAACTACATGGCTCTGGCTAAGAAACAGAAGGGTAGAACAGTGGAATAGGTTAGGTTCTCAAGACACAGTGGTCAATGAACATAACAATCTACTGTTTGCTAAACCCAAGGACCCCAGCTTCTGGGATTAGAACAAACTGTTCAACAAAAATTGTTGGAAAAAACCTTTACAACAATATGACAGAAACTAGGTATAGACCAATGCCTGATACCATACACAAGAATAAAGTACAAATGGGTGCATGATCTTGGCATAAAGACTGAGAGTATAAATAAATTAGTGGAGCAAGGAATAGTGTATTTATCAGATGTATGGAAAAGGGAAGAATTTTTGACTAAACAAGATAGAAAATATTATGAAGTGCAAAATGGATAGTCTTGATTACATTAAATTGAAAAGATTTTGCACAACCCAACCCAATGCAACCAAGTTTATGAGGAAAGCAGAAAACTGGGAAAGAATTTTTGCAACTAATGTCTCTGATAAAGGTTTCATTTCTAAAATATATAGAGAACTGAGCCAAATGTACAAGAATACAAGTAATTCTCCAATTAATAAATGGTCAAAGGATATGAACAGGCAGTTTTGAGAAGAAGAAATCAAACCTATCTATAGTCATATGAAAAAATGCTCTAAATCACTATCGAATAAGGAAATGCAAATCAAAACAACTCTGAGATACCACATCACACCTATGAGATTGACTAATATGACAAAACAGTATGCTGATAAATGTTGGAGAAGATGTAGGAGAGTTGGAACACTAACTCGTTGGTGGTGGAGCTGTGAGCTGATCCAAACAAAGCTGACTATAGTACTTCAGGGGGGAAATGGTCATTCAGTGTAAATGAGGACTTTCAAACATCCTTGATGAAAAGACCAGAACTGAATAGAAAATGTGACTTTCAAACACAAGAGTGAAGACAAACATGAAAAGGTAAACAGGAAAGAGAAATTATAAGAGACTTACTAAATTTGACCTGTTTACATTCTTACATGGAAAGATAATATTGTAACTTGTGAAACTTTTCCCAGTATTTGGGTAGTTGGAAGGATTATACACATATGTGTGTGTATGTATAGACAGAGGGCAGGAGGTGAGTTTAATAAGAAGGGATTATATTTAAGAGAGTAAAATCAAGGGGCGAGAGAACAATATATTGGGAGGAGAAAGGGAGAAATGGAATGGGGCAAATTATGAAAAGAGGCAAGAAAGAGGCAAGAAAAAGCTTTTACAGTGCGGGGAGAACGATGGAACCTGATAGGGAAAAAGTGAAACTTACTCTCTTCACATTTGGCTTAAGGAGGGAATGACATATACACTCAGTTTGTTATGAAAGTCTATCTTCTACTGATAGTAGGGAATAAGAGAATAAATGGGGTCTGGAGGATGATAGAAGGGAGGGCAAATGGGAGGAGGGAGTAATTAGAAGGAAACACTTTAGGGGAGGAACAAGGTCAAAAGACATTACATTCTAATAAACATGTAAAGTGTGCATCAGGTGGTACTTCACCATGGCTCAAGGTCATGAAGGTAAAAAGTTAGATACATTTAAATACAGAGAGAATATATAAAGAAATCCTAGAAATCCCTGGAATCTCTCTAAATCCTAAAAAACTTTTGAGGTCAGGAATGATAGCATAAGCCTTGTGTTGATTACTGGGGAAATTAGATGTGGTAGCTAGGTAGTGAAGTGCATAAATCACCTTGCCTAGAGGCAGGTTGTCAAAAATCTTTTCCTGAAGCTCTAACTACCTACCTGTTGAGTGCTTCAGTTTCTGACTGTGAAAGGAGGTGTTGAGTTTTATGGACTTTTTAATTATTGTGGTATGTGTTTTTAAACATTAGTTATTAAAGCAATTTTAAGTGAATTTTTATGTTTCATGAGTGCCTATGAAATTTTAAACAACAGCAATTTTAATCTGTTGGACTAGGCCAAATTTAAAGAGCCCACAATAGCAGCTCTGTGGAGAATAGATACAAGATGGTAGAGACTGGCTACCTGGAGACCAATTAAAAGATTATTGTTGTAAAACAAGGAGAGAGATACTGAAGACTTAGTTTTGCGATTATTGGGAAGATAGGAATGTATGTGGCAGATTTTTAAGAGGTAAAATTAAGAGACTTGAGTAGAGCAGGTGTAATGAGAAGTCTGGTGAGGATGCTCATCTAGTGCAATGCCCCACATGGACAAGGTAGAGAGCCTGACTCTAGCAATGCACACTGACATGTAATAAAAGTGCTTTGGAGATATCTGGACTACGTGCAAACATTCTATATCTGTCCCTCTTTTGCTAGTTTTGCACCGAGCAATTTTGTTTTGTTTTTGATTGTCTGAATAACTGGAATGGGAGTGTATTCAAAAGGCACCAGAGAGCTATTTGTCTTTTGGTCTGACTCCTTAGCTGGCTGTGTTCTGGTGAGACAAGAGAGATGATGCTGTATGGGGAAAGACCTCAGGAGCACTCTTCCTTAGAATCTTGTGACCTATGAATGTTGATCTTACTTCTATAATGAGGATGATGATTAACATTTATTTAGAACTTATTATGTGCCAGGAACTGTGCTGTGTGTTTTTCAATTATTACTTCATTTGATCCTTACAACAACCCTGGCTGAGAGGTACTTTTATTATCTCCATTTTATAGATGAAGAAACTGAGACAAAAGAGGTTGTGATTTGCTCAGCTCATGCAGAGAATGATTTGTTCTTTCTTATAAAAGAATTTTAAAATGGCTATGACCATGTAAGATTTGAAAGATCAGGAGAACAAGCTGCAATTGATTCAGGAGTAGAGACTATGTTATGTTTAAGCCATCCAATACACTATCAAATCCCTGAGTAAAAATGGCACACTTGGACAGGAACTTGGTAACACTCATGCAGTGCAGAAATTGCTTTAAATTTGCTGTTCTTTTTCCTCAGGGATTAAAGTGTTTTAGGAACAAATGTGCCCACAGGTGTTGAGGGAAAATGTTGGTACTTCTTTCTTTATCTTTGAGGTAACTATCCTTTGTAAGAGCAATTGATGTTAATTGGTTAGATAGAAATGAGCTGCTAATCACTAACCACACTGTGGGAGGTAACACTATTCCTAGGCATGCAAAACCAGCAAGGTTTGGGATGGCATATAAATTAAAAAGTCCACAGGGACAGAGAGAACTTTGAGTTCTATTAAACACTTTTAACACCAGGGAAGGAAACGAGAGGGATTGTCTCAGGAGAAGTTAATTCTTCTTAAATGCCAGCTGGTGGTATACAACTACGACTCCCTTGTCTATTTAGCTTTGCCATAACTAGCAGAGGGTATGGAGCAATCATTCATCACAGACAACTAGACAAAATCATTTCACTGCAGTGAATTATCATTTTGCAGACATGGTTCTTCTCACATTCTTAATTTGGCATAATAGAAAGACTGCATCCCCAAGTGACAAAACAGACAAAAAAAACATTACAAGTCAAATTGAACAGGTTTTTTGAGTATAGCAAAATTAAACGGTTAGAAGTTGTTGCATGGCAAAAATGTAGACAGTCACCCATTTCAAGTATGAATCTAATTTTCAGATTTCACTTCAAGATGAATTGTAAATTGGCTATTTTCACTTCCTGACAAGAATAACCCTTTAAGAAATTAAATTTCTTGTAGGAAATCTATGAGAACTTTATAGTCATAAGCCTAAATTATTTTATATTATCTATATGTTTCATTTATTATTTAAAGCAAATGTCAGATCATCTATTTTCAGCCTCTGTTATTTTCTCATTAAAGTTAGATGGTGATAAATTGTTTGAAATTGCCTCAGGAGCAGGTGCCCTCCTGTTCTTTTAAAATAAATAGCATTGAGTTTATTATTTTTATAGTACTACGCTTCTCTCATCAGTGCCCTCTCACTTGCTTTTCTTTGTGTCTTTAAGACCAACAGTCACCAAACAGGTATAAAAGCCTATGAGGAGATGATAATTTCCCAGTTATCTTTCTAAGTAAGGAGACAGACAGAGAGACAGACACACAGAGACAGAGACACACAGAGACAAAGAGAGACAGAGAAATAGAAACAGAGAGAGAGACAAAGAGACAGACAGAGAGAAAGAGACAGAGAGACAGAGAGAGAGAGAGGGACAGAGATTTCTGCTGTTTTACATACAAAAAAGGTCATTCAGTCTTTCCAGATAAGAGACTTAAGGATCTATTATATGAACAAGGTACATGCGACTCCTAGTTCTAACAGGTGAAGCTTGAAAGACGCCCAGCTTTTTCAGCTTGACATACAAAGGGGGAATATATGCAACTGGATATTTTGTTCTTTATTCTCTAATACATATTTCATCACTAATCACAAAGGTTCACTGGGGAAGTGTTCTTTAATTACCTTTACAGCCTCATTTAATTTCAAAGCTATTCTGAATTGGGCTTTGATTGTTTCTTTACTTCTTTAATTCTTTACCAGATTTTTTTTTCTGGAATCCAATATCTCTTTATATAAATGGTGCACAAATTATCAGCATATATGCTATCGCTCAGAGACTCCTCTAGCAACATCAATATTTATAATCTGAAACATACAAATTAAGAAATACAAATGTTACACTTTTTGTTGCAATTTTACTCAATGCATTGAAATTTTCATGTTTTCAGATGTAGAAGTGACATATTTTTCTTTCTTTACTTTAAAATGTCCAGAACAGCCTAATCTATTCTGAGGTCATTTATACTCTAAAATGTCATCTAAAATGGCCTTTTTCATACAATGTTAGAAAGATTTCAAAGGATATTTTATATTAAGAGTAAATTTGAAAACTTCATTAGCAGGCAGGATATAATAAACTGCCTCAATAATCACTCACAGTATTACTTCAAAGTTCAATGAGCTTGTTTTATTATTAACACTATTAGAGAGAGTGGTGAGCCACAATTCTAAACAGTGCTAACACATGTAAAAAATGTTTGTTTTACACTGCAGGAAAAGTCTAGATGGTCATTTTCTGTGTGTTATATTTCTTTCATTTGTCTTGCATCCAAAGAGAATTTGTCATGTTAAATAAAATATTCAGGTGATTTCACCTCTTCTACATGTTGTCTGTATCCTCTTGAGAGATTCTCAGGAAATAATTCAGATACATATAGACAAAAAGGCAGTGTATAATCCATTCAAAATGCCAGTTTGCAATATATCCACATGCCTGAAGCCAAAATAAGTTTTAATTATATATTCAAGAGAAATGCAATGGTAATGCTCTATTTGCCTATGTACAGAAATATCATGGACTCTTCCTCCTCTCCACCTCAAACATATTTCAGATGGTCATAGCCTTTATCTCACCATAATCCAAAATGTTGCACACTGTACTCCTAATTAGGTTCTCACTGAAGCAAGGCATGTATTTGCTCTCACCTAATTATTTATCACACTCGCCACAACAGATATTTCCAGTCTTCTCTCCATAAGCTAATTATTACCATCTTCTTCACCCAATATTTGAATGAAAAAATACAGTGCAATTCTGAGATCCCTGTCCCCTGCTTTACATTGTCTTACAATCTCTTGATGTCATCTTCCATTCGGTCTTCTTTACTTTAGTAATGAATGAAGAGATGGACCATGTGTACCTTCTCTTAGCCAAATTCAGCTCCTCTACTAGTATCATGGAATTCAATCCCTCATAACTTCCACCAAATATTGGTCCCACAATAATAATCATCTCTATTAATTCCACTTTTTCCTCATCTACTTGTTCCTTCTTTGCTGCCTACAAAAACAAATACTTTCTCATCATAAAAAAACATTAGATAACAGAATTCCTCTAAATTATGTGTATATGAGTGTACATTTATCTATATGTATACACCCATACACATGTGTGTAATTTGTTAACTTAAAAAATATTTCTCTGAGAAAGTAGTAAATCCTCAACTTTCACAAAAGTAACATTCCTAGAAAACAGCACTAAAATTTAATAAAAATGTAAACATTGATGCATTATACCTATGGGAAATAGGGGATTAGACTTCTACAATCACCAAAACCTATAATCTTTCTCTAGAGATAACTATAAATGCACTTTTATGCATGCAATTGTTTATAACAAAACATTAATTTGGATAATATGCACTTTTATTAACACATTAACCATTAAATAACTCATAAAACAGAGAACACATAGTTGGTAATGCAAAAAAAAATTACCATTAGTACTTTCCTCATTTTATGAATATAACCAGCTATTAATTTGTGAACTCTCAACTCATGGCTGAACAACATTAGTTAAAGATATTCTATAACAAGGTTTATCTAACATTTTTATTTTCTTACTAACATTCATTGATTGTGTTTGTTTGACCTCAAAGCCCAAAGGACTTTTGCTATGCTTTGAAGGCATAATTGCAAAACAAAATTTGAGTTTTAAAGGCAATCAGTGATAATATACAAAACACAGGGGCCTCTTTAACTTATAACAGTGGGGTCAATAAGATCAGAGAAGCAACTAGTGGCATACTAGCCAACATGTCTCATATTATTTTCCTTTTTTTTTCTACTGTACATATCTCTGAATGTGCACAGCTGCAAATGTGACAGTGAAAATGAAGTTAGTAACAAAATCACATGAATGATTCCAATTTCAGAAGTTAAGCATGCAAATGCTGAGAATCAACTTCATATCACCTTCCTTTATCAGAGATATTTCTTTAAAACACTTAATTTTTTGTAACTCATAAGATTTTTCTCATTATTATGGTTGCTAAAAGTGGTATGTATAAATGGCACATGTGTGAGTTGAATATGAAAGACTGATGTATAAAAATAAAATTAAGGGGTGAGAGAAGAATGTATTGGGAGAAAGGAAAAGAGAGAGGTAGATTGTGCTAAATTATCTCACATAAAAAATGCAAGAAAAAGTTTTTACAGTGAAGGGGAAAAAGGGGAGAGGTGAGGGGGAGTTAGTGAACTTTAATCTCACCAGAATTGGCACAAAGAGCAAATAACATACACACTCAATTGGGCATAGAAATCTATCTTACCCTATGGGAAAGTAACAGGGCAAGAGGATAAGAAAAGGTGGGGTGATAGAAGGGAGGACAGATTGGGAGAGGGGATAATCAGAAGCAAACCACTTTTGAAGAGGAACAGGGTGAAAGAAGAGAGAGAATAAAGTAAAAGTGGGGATAGAATGGAGGAAAATACATTTAGCAATAGTAACTATAAAAAATGAAGCAAGTTTCTCTCATAAAGACCTCATTTCTCTCTTTTCTCACTATTTTTGTTTACATTTTTGTATTTATTTATTTTTAGTTTTCCACATTCATTTCCACAAGATTTTGAGTTCCAAATTTTCTATCCATCTCTCCTCTCTGCCCACCCAAAAATAACACGCATTCTGATTACCCCTTCACCCAATCTGCTCTTCCTTCTATCATACCCCTCCCTTCCCTTATCCTCATCTCCTCTATTTTTGGTAGGGCAAGATAGATTTCTATACCCTATTACCTATATATCTTATTCCCCAGTTGTATATAAAAACAATTTTTAACATTCGTTTTTAAAACGTTGAGTTCTAAATTCTCTCTCTTCCTCCCTCCTCACCCATCCTCACTGAGAAGGCGAGCAAGTCAATGTAGGTTATACATGTATAATTATGCAAAAGACTTCCATAAAAGTCATGCTGTGAAATACTACATTTCCCTCCACTCTATCCTGCCCCCATATTTATTCTCTTTTGAGGTTGCCCCTCCCCAAAAGTGTTTACTTCTAATTACCTCTTCCTCCCCTTTGCCCTCCTTTCTATCATCCCTCACACCCCACTTCTCCCCTTCTCCCCTACTTTCCTGTAGTGGAAGATTGATTTTCATATCAAATTGAGTGTGCATGTTATTCCCTCCTTAAGTCAAATATGCTGAGAGTAAGTTTCACTTTTTACCTTCTAAAGTATTCTCAATGCTTTTGGGTCGTGAAATCTGGAAACCACCACAGGTATGAGAGATTCATTCTCACCAAGGTCTGCTCAGGTCCCCTCTATGCACTAGTGGCCCACACTGCTCTGTGCTCTGTTCCTACCATGACATGATAGACACTTCCCAGAGACCTTCTGGCTGTCTTGGACTAGACATTTGCTTCACCGTGTCATTTTGTGGGTTCTGCAGCTACAGAATTTGTTTAAAGCCATTTTTTACAAGCAATTTGACTGGGCTTGTAAGGAATGCTCTAGAAAGTCTGTGGTGTTACTCCAGCACCTAGGCTCCACCCCCTCAAAGACCTCAATTCTCAAACATATAGAGAACTGAGTCAAAATTATAAAAAAAAATAAAAGCAATTGCCCAATTGATAAATGATCAAAAGGCATGATCAGTTTTCAGATGAAGTAATCAAAAGTGTCTATAGCCAAATCAAAAAACAAAGTTTTCTCACTATTGATTGGAGAAATGGAAATTAAAACAATTCTGATGTACTACCTCATACTTATTACACTGGATAATAAGCTAGAAAAGGTAAATGACATATCTTGAAGAGGATGTGGGGAAAATGAAACATTAATGAACTGGTGGTGGAGTTGCATAATGATTCAACCATTCTGTACAGCAATTTGCAACTATGCCAAAGTGTTATGAAATCTTATATACCTTTTGACCTAGTAATACCACTACTATGTCTGTGTCCCAAAAGAAATTAAAAAAAGAAAAAGAACCTATATGTCCAAAAATATTATAGCAGCTCTTTTCTGTAGGCAAACAATTAGAAATTGAGGGGATGCACATCAATTGGGGAATGGCTGAACAAGCTGTGGCATGTGATTATGATGGTATACTATTTCACTATTTAAAAAATGATGAGCCAGATGATGTCAGAAGGACCTGGAAAGACTTGCAAAGTGAAATGTACTGTGTATAAAATAACAGCAATATTATAAAATGATGATCTGTAAATGATTAGCTAACCTCAGCAAAATAGCGATCCAAGGCAACCCCAAAGGAGTTATGATGAAAAATGCTTCCCATTCCTTGAGAAAGAATTGATAGTGTCTAAATACAGAGTGAAGCATTTATTACTTTATTTTTCTTCAGTGGTTTTTGCTTTGATTTCTTTCACAATATAAATATCATGGCTATGTTTTGCATAACTATACATGTATAACCTATTTTGGATTGCTTGCCTTTTCAATGTAGGAGGAGTGGGGAAGGAGGAAGGAAGGGAATCTCCCACTGTGGTCATTGCTGCGCACAAAGTTCTCCTGGTTCTGCTCCTTTCATTCAGCATCAGATCATATAAATCTTTCCAGGCCTCTCTCAAGTCTGCCTGTTCATCATTTTTTATAGCACAATAGTATTCCATTGCATTCATATACCATAATTTATTCAGTCCTTCCCCAGTTGATGGTGATCCCCTTGACTTCCAGTTTTTGGCCACCACAAAAGAGCTGCTATAAATATTTTTGCACACGTGGGACCCTTTCCAATTTTTTTAGTCTCTTGAGGATACAGTCCTAGAAGCCATATTTCTGGGTCCAAGGGTATGCATATTTTTGTAGCCCTTTAGGCATAGTTCCAAATTGCTCTCCAGAATGGAGACAGTTTTAAACTTCTTTGTTTTTGTATTTCTAACTCAAATAGGAATTTCTGTTTTCTGAGGAGTTTGTACTTCAGGGAAACACTTATGTCAGATGGCAATATCAAGAGCAATGAGAAAATTGCGTGTGGTTAAGACAATATGAAATATCAATCAAGTCCATTTGCAGGAATTATGTACTAATTAGATCCCAGGAATAGCAATGGTATCCATAAAAAAACGAGAAAACAATATATCCTTTCTAATTCTTTCTGCTAATGTCACTTGCTGGCTAAGCTATCAGCCAGCAACAAACAGTCCAGTTAGTGAATGATTTAATTGTTTAGAATTTTCTCACTGCATGGTATCAAACTTACAAATGCTTCAACTAGACAGTAACAAGGAATTCAATAACTCTAGAAGATTCTGGCGAAACACTCCCATCTCTTCTACTAATTTAGCTTAAGAAGAATGTTGCAGGCTACAGTCTGAAGAGTTAAACCATTTTCTACTGCTTCTAGAAATGTCCAGGCAATAGCAGAGAGACACTATCAAATCCTTACACTGCTGCTTAATGTCTCCCTGTCTCTCTCACCATAATGTATGTGACTAGGGTGGTGGATGGTTTAGGAAGACAGGAAAGGCTCTAAATGGAGCACAGGCAAATTTAAGTGGGTTAATACCACAACCAAGGTGGTTATGGTCCTATTAATACTGTTAAGTATAGATGGACCTGCCAAGATATATATATATAGGAAATATATAAATCTTACTGCAAAGTACTCTTTACACTAATGCAGATGTAAATTAATTGCGAAGCATTATTGCACATGAGCAGGCTGCCAATATAATAATAAAATATGATAAAAATCATAACATGATACTAGTTTTAATCAAACTATCACAGATTTTCTTTATAAACCTAGAAAAATTCAACCTCAGAATGAAATGGTTGAGAATTCCAAGTGAAAATACTTTTAAAAATAGGAAGGAATAAGGACTAGGAGTACCACATTTCAAACTGTTCTAAAAACAGTAATCATTGCAGAGATTTGGTACAAGTTAAGAAATGAAGAGGTTGATCAGTGGAACAGAATAGGTATGCAATATACAGAAGCAAAAAACCATAGTTGCTTAGGGTCTGATGAAGATGCTAAATTGTTACATTTAAAAGGCACTTTAAGATTCCCAAATTCCTTTACATGTGTTATCTCTTGATCTTCACAACAATTCTTTAAAGAAAAAGAAAAGAAAAACAGAAACTACCTATCAGATCTATAGATAGGGAAAAATACATGAGCAAATGATAGAAAGGATTTCAGTAAGCAAAAAAGGACAGTTTTAACGCACAAAACTGAAAAGGTTTTTGCACAAACAAAACCAATGCAATTTCTACTGGTGAATTTCTCCTGTATGATGTTTATTGAGGAAAGTCCCAGATCAACCCAACTTAACTACCCAGAATCCTTCTCTGCCTCCTCCTCTTTTCAGCTGTATATTTTGTTTTATCTTCCCTTACTACAATGTAACCTCCTTGAGGACCAGGTTTGTATTTCTTTTTTACTGATACTTTACTGATATCTCCAGTGCTTAGCATAGTGACTGTCAAATTAAATTGTGAAAAAATTCTCATTGATGTGGCTAAAGTTAAAAGTGAAGCAAATAAGTGGTAAAAAAAATCTTTACTTTTCCTTTTATTCTGATGATTCCAAGATGTATACGTAAATGAACAAAATTTATAAGTACTGTTACATAACTGGTAAATGTCCAAATGTATGAAGAGGTACTTTTCAGAGGAAGAAATCCAAATGACCAATAAACTACAAAAAAAGAGCTTCAAATTATTGATGATTAGAGAAATACAAATTAAAGAAATACTGAATTTTTGGCTTATATCCCTGATATAATCAAACTGTGTTAAAAAAGGAAAATACAATATACAAACTTATTTGCTGGTGGTATGACCATGAATTGGTCCAGCCATTCTGAAAACAAAATAATAATTTGCAATTATGACAAAGTTACTGAAATGGCCATACCCTTGAACCAGTTTACTAGTAGTCTATACTACCAAAGAGATCAATTATAGAAGTAAAGGATAAACACACACACACACACACACACACACACACACACACACATGCACCAAATTATAATGGTATTAGATTGTGTTATAGGAAATGATGAAGGGGACCATTTCAGAGAAATCTAGGAAATTTTGAGACCAGATACTGAATGAAGTGAGCAGAATCAAAAGAATAACTTATACAAGAATAGTGCAAAGATGAGGGGGGCAGAACCAAGATGGTGACCTAGAAGCAGGGACCTGATAGAGCTCTCCCTTCAACCTCTCAAAAAAACCCTGTAAAAATGACTCTAAACAAATTCTAGAGCCGCAGAAGGCACAAAATGACAAACTGAAGCAAATTTCCAATCCAAGACAATCTGGAAAGTTAGGAAGGCTGCAAGTAGAGTGCAGTTTGGTGTGGGTCACTCCAGCACAGATAGAGCTTGAGCAGGCCTTAGGGGACTGAATCGCTGATGGCAGTTGCAGTTTTCAGACTTCTCAACCCACAAACACCAGACAGTTTTGAAGGTGAGTAGGAAGGGTCTCTCACCTGGCTGAGAGGGGAACATTGTCTGACTCCAGCCCCAGTCCCAGCACTAGCCACACAGTGGCAGTAGCTACTGGTGAAGTGGAGACTATGTCTGGAGCCCCTCACTTCACAAAGAGCTCAAAAGTCATGTAATAGACTGGGAAAATGAGCAAACAGGAAAAAGAAACAGACTGTAGTTTCTTACTTTCTCAGTGAAGATTGGTGATGAGGAAGATCAAAACAAACAACCAGCAAAAGACAACAAAGTCAAAGCTTCTGCATCCAAAGCCTCCAAAAAAAATATGAATTGGTCTCAGGTCATGGAATAGCTGAAAAAAGATTTTGAAAATTAAGAATAAAAGTAGAGGAAAAATTAGGCAGAGAAATGAGAGGGATGCAAGAAAATCATGAAAATGAATCAACAGTTTAATAAAGGAAATTTTAAAAATACTCAAGAAAATAACATCTTTAAAATTAGACTAACCCAAATGGCAAAAAGGGCCCACAAAGCCAAAGAGAAGAAGGCACTAAAAAGCAGAATGGGCCAAATGGAAAAAAGATCCAAAAGCTCATTGAAGAAAATAATTCCTTCAAAGTTAGAATGGAGTAATGACTATAGAAGAAGATTGAGAGAGAGAGAGACAGAGAGACACAGACAGAGAGAGACAGAAACAGAGACAGAAACAGAGACAGAGAGAGACAGAGAGACAGAGAGAGAGAGTGCTATAATGTCTTTGATGGTTTTATTAAGACTAGACTCTACCACTAATTTATAAATAAAGCATGATGGAGGGAGGAAAGAAAGAAGTACAAGGTAGATAAAACTAATGGATTTGAAATTAGGAAGACTCACGATTCAAATCCTTTTTTTTTTTTTGTTACTATTGTCCATTTGATCACGGAAAAGTCACATCGATCTAAAGTTAAGTTTCCTCATCTGTAAAAGGAGAATAATAATATCTGGAGGACCAACCTCATCAGAGCACTTGGAAAGTTCAAATAAGATCTTATGTATGCAGCCCCTGGCAAGCTTTAAAGCATTATAAAAATACCAATTTGTCTTGGTACTGTTACATTTCTCAACTTTTAAAATGTAGTTATAATAGAAAATACCAAGGGCTAGCATTATTATTTGCTTCTTATCTTTTTTCCAACATGAAGGAATATATTTCACCATCTCTAACACTTCATGCATAATCTGAATCAAACAGGCTCCAGACTCCTTAATGATAATTTTTAATGACTTCTAATTTTAATGACCTGTTCCTGAACCACTATCATAACTCTCCTATCTACAAACAATATGCATTACTCAGAATTTTGTTCCATTCCATTTTTGTTAGTATATTATTTTTGAGTTCATGTGAATGTCATCCATTGTCCAGCCTAATTGCCATGGGCTGCCTGGGTCATCTTACCTATCTCCAGGTCTTTGGTGGCCAGCCGGATAAACGAATGAGAGAAGAGACCTCCAGAGTCAAACAGAGGTTGTAGGCTTTATTCCGGATCTTAGCTACATGTCAGCATGCAGGGCGAGTTCTGCCCTTGGAGCCCCCTTCTCCTTCCGGAGGAGAGAGGAACCCTCTCCCTCTCAGTATGCAGGGCTAGTGCTCTCCCAGCCACATAGTTCACTCATGGACACAGTGCATGCTCTCAGCCCCTTAGTCAATTAAAAACAGGTGTGCTCAGACCATGGACCAACGTCAAGGGTAGGATGCTCTCCTCAGCAAGTTTCCACTGAGAAGAGGTGGAAAAACGAGATAGCTCGTGTCTTACTCCTCAATTCCCAGCTGTTCCCTGGGGGACCTCGTGAGAGCTCTGCAGTTTCAAGAGTTCTCACCTTTACCTGACCCGAGACTGTTCACGTGAGAACTGAGCCTACCTTAACAACCTATGGAGTGCCTTTTAACTATATTGGATCTAAGTCACCTGATACTAGACCTTAGCCTCCATACATAGATAAAGCACATTCCAGTACATGAAACAAATCCAGTGACATATACTTGTTCCCAGTTTTTGGTATTATTTCATGAGTTCAGATTTTTTTTTTGTTTGAAAACAATATCTGTAAAATGCTGCTTTTCATGTGCTCTAAAAACATCTAAGTCTTCTCTTTCTTCTTTTTGGATGAGGAAATGTAAATTTTTCTTTTATAGTCTTGGGAGCCCATCAGTATTATCATTTCTCTTGTAGCATTAAGTTCATCTTTTTTCATACTCAGATAAGAAAAATCATAGAACTGGTTACCATCCTACTACTACCCTTGATATATTTAATTTTCTGGATTATTACATAGGGATAAAATAATCTCTTTTGTAGCTGAAAAGAAATAGAAATTGAGTTCTTTCTCTGTGGGCTCACTGAAAATATCCTCAGTACAAGTCCATAAGCAGACAGATGACAAGTATGATATGCACCCACATCCCTTTCCCCCATGATTTTGATCTCTTTTTACTGGATAAAAGCATCATAGATGTGGTGTTGAAAAGGGCATGTAGTTTAAAAGCTTTGTAGTCTAACTCCTTCATTCTATAGATGAAGCACAGGGAGGTTGAATTATATGAGTCAAACAGCTAGTAAGTATCTGAGGCAAAGACAGAACCTAAGTCTTCCTGACTGCAGGTTCAGTCCTCTCTCTTCAGTGACATGCTGCCTACTCCTCTTGGTCTGTACATTGGAAAAGTTTTTGTGTCATATAGCTTGAGGATTATGGTATATTAACTTTTTAATTCTCTGACAATTAAAGCTCAAAGACATATCTAATAAGAGTTTGATCTATGATGATGGTCTCATTGCAATAGAAAATGCCCCTAAGATATTTTAAGGTTTATATTTGAAGGATGAATAATTGTTATTTCATATCAGCCCATGGAAGATTAGTATAATTCCATTGTACAATTCTCTATCTACCAGAACATGTCTGGTAGTACCTGGTAGGTACTAAATGTTCACAACCTGTACTGACATGTTACATACTTCCTTTCATTTCTTTTCGCATTCTACATTGATCACCAAGTTGCGGCTTCTTAAGGTTATTATCTGGTGACAATAACCTGGTCTTGAGTTACCATCATAAACTGTGTTTATGCAAACTTGACTTAACCATTTCTTTAGTGCTTTGTTGTCAACATATTGTTACCTTAGTTGCCAACATTATCATCTGTGGAAAATCATGATTCTGTTCTTCTCTGTTTTAGCTACTTTGTAGGCTATATATCTAGTTAGATGATTTTTTCTCATTTTCAACAAATCCAACAGAATGCACCTGTTATCAACCTTTACTGCTGGCTATTAAAAGCATGATTACTATTGTATAGAGGAGGATTCAGACTTATTAATTATATACTGTAATCATGGCTATCCATCTCCACCTTTACTGAAAATGAAAAAAACATAAGACTTTCTATATCTGCCTTATCATGATGGGTTCTGTGTTTTGGTAACATTGTATTGTTTCTGTTATTATACTTTTAGAATTTGTTATTGTCTGTTAAATAGTTTTGGAAGTGTATATTAAGACTGAGAGTGTATATAGTGTTAATAGCATTATATATGTTCTTTCCATTATGTTTTGTTTTTGGTATGCCAATGACTCTCAGTCTATATATGTACTAGCATCTCCTTTATTACATCACTCTCAATGTGTGTTGCCTTCAAGGAAATAATGTGTTTGAAAGTATCGCATTAATCTGTTGATTCATTGATACCTCCAGGTTCAAAAATGAAGCCTTCAGTCTCCTATTTTTTTGTCATGCATTAAGTATTGTATGCATACTGAGTCCAAATAACATTAAAATCAATTTACTATGAACATAACATTAGCAGCCTTCTTACATACTTCATTGTTAGCATGGTAGTTCCAACACTGCCCTACATCACTGTTCCTTTCTGTATTTCCTTCTGTTCTGTTTATTTTTAATATTATCATTATGCTTTTCCTGCCTAAGTTTCCCCATTCCAGATACACCAAAAGTCCCACTTCAAAAATATGAGTATCTAAAAGAAATATAAACATTATCCTTACTTTAACATCTGTGTTTCAATCTGTACTTCTAGTCCATCACCTGTCCTCCAGGAGTAGGATACATGACTCATCATCAGTCTTCTAAAGGCATGATTGGTCCTTAATTTTTGTTCTTCACTGTTTTGTAATTGTTTTCCTATACAATGTGGCGATTAATTGCGTTAATTATTCTCCTAATTCTACTTGTGCAACTCTATATCATTTCATTTAAATCCTCTCAAGTTTCTCTTAATCTGTCCCTTTCATCTGTTCCAATGAAATTGTGTTCCATTGCACTCATATAACATGATATGTTCATTCAGAGCCTAGCGGATGAATGCCCACTTCATTCCCAGTTTTTTTTTACTACTATTAAAAAGTACTCATATGAATATTTTTGTCCATATAGGTCCCTTTCTTTCTTTGATCTCTTTACCAATATACTGTGGGATATTGTATATGAATAGTTTAGTGACTTTTGAGGTACAGATCCAGAGTATTTCCTCAAATATTTGGACCACTTCACAGCTGCATCAACAGACTCTCAGAATCTTTCTGATAATTGTCATTTTTCTTTGTTGTCATTTTTGCAAACCTAATACATACGATTTGGTGGCTAAGAAATGAATCAATTAGTATTTCTCTTATTATAATGATTTAAAATATTTTGCATCATTTTTGATTGCTTTTATTTATTTGAGAAATGCCTGTTCAAATATTTTGACCATTTATGTGTTGTTTAGGAGTCTGTTATATTTAACAATTCACAATTTATCTAATTACATCAGATCTTTAACAGAAATTTGCTGAAAAGACTTTTCTTGGTCTACTTCAGGAGTAGGGAACCTGCATCCCTGAGGCCACATGTTGCTTTCTAAGTCCTTGGGTGAGGTCTTTTGAATGAGTTCAAGTTTTACAGAACAAATCCTTTTATTGAGGGGATTTGTTCTGTGAAGTTTGAATTCAGTCCAAGGGTTGCACTTGAGGACCAAGAAGCTTACATGTGTTCTGCAGGCTGCAAGTTTCCCACCACTATTCTACTTCTTTCTATTTTATCTGTATTTATTAATCTGCACAGAAACTTTTCTAATTTAGCTAAGCCAAAATTATTCATTGGTCTCCCGTGATTCTCTTTTACTTTAACTGGCTAATAATTCGTCTATTAACTGTTGTTCTGAAAGAGATCACATTTCCTCCTCCTCATTTTGCTTATTGTCTTAATTTTTATCTATGTGTTATGTTCATTTATGACTTGAAATGTTGGTTGAAACCTAATTTCTAACATTTTAATATCTTATTTGGTCAATAGTCGTAGTTGACAAGTGAGTTCTTACCGAAGTGTCCTAGGTTTTATTGAACACTCTGCTACTGTGTCTAATTGCTTCTTGTGTCTCATCTGTTCCATTGAGTTTTTTTCTATTTTAAGCAATTATCAGGGTGTTTTTGTTTGTTTTTGTTTTTTGCTGATTGTTATTTTATACTCTGGTTTGCGATTTGGTATTATTGACCCCTTGCCTTGATAATTCTTTTCATTATTCCCTTTGAGATTCTTAAACTTTGGCTCCCCTAGATGAATGTTACTGTGATTTTTCTACTTTTCTAAATTATTCTTTGACCATTTGGTGAGGCAATAATTTTATAAATTAATTTAGATAGTTTTACCATTTAAAATCATTGTTACTACCAACCATGAGCATTTTATTTCTGCAATTATTTTGGCCTCTCTTTTCTATAAAGTGTGTTCTGATTGTATTTGTATAACTCCTATATGACTTGGCGATGTTTCCCAGATATGTTGTACATCCTGTTGCTATTTTGTTTATTTTTTAACTTGCTTTATTTGTTTTTAGTTTTCTGCAATCACTTCCATATATCTTAGATTTCTCCCCTCCCTTCCCCTCATAACCCACTCCCTTCCCACTTCCTTCAGGACAGAGCAAGCAATCTTATATAGATTCTACACATACATTCCTATTAAATACATTTTCACCTTAGTCATGTTGCATAGAAGAAGTAAAATGAGTGAGAGAAATAATAAAACAAAACAAAACATAATGTAACATAAGAGAAAATAGTTTGTTTCATTCTGCGATCCAATTCCATAGTTATTTCTGTGCATGTGAAAGGCATTTTTCTTCAAGAGTCCATTGGAAGTTCTTTAGGTCCGTGCCTTGCTGTGAAGGACTATGTATGCCAGAAAAATTACCTCATGAACTGTGATTGTTTTTGTGTACCAAGTTCTCTTGGTTCTACTACTTTCATTTAACATCAGTTCATAAAAGACCTTCTAGATGTCTCTGAAGTCTTCTTGCTCATCATTTCTTACAGCACAATAATATTCCATTACATTCGTAAACCATAAATTGTTCAGTCATTCCCCAGTTGAAGGGCATTCCCTTGATTTCCAGTTCTTGACCTCCACAAAGAGAGCTAATATAAATATTTTTGTACATCTGGGATCCTTTCCCATTTTTACAATCTCTTGGGTATACAGTCCTGGAAGTGATATTGCTGGAACAAAGGGTATGCATATTTTTGTAGCCCTTTGGGCACAGTCCCAAATTGCTCTCCAAAATGGTTGGCTCAGCTCACAGCTCTACCAACAATGAATTAGTGTTCCAACTCTCTCACATCTTCTCCAACATTTATCATCTTTCTATTTTGTCATGTTAGCTAATCTGATACTGTGATGTGGTACCACAGAGTTCTTTTGATTTGCATCTTCTAATTAATGGTGATTTAGAGCATTTTGTCATATGACAATAGATAGCTTTAATTTCTTCCTCTGAAAAACAC
Organism: Notamacropus eugenii; assembly: GCF_028372415.1. Classification (NCBI taxonomy): domain Eukaryota; kingdom Metazoa; phylum Chordata; class Mammalia; order Diprotodontia; family Macropodidae; genus Notamacropus; species Notamacropus eugenii. The sequence continues at coordinate 338,476,504 of NC_092874.1, read as the reverse complement.
CTGTTCATATCTTCTATTTATGAATGGGGGAATGATTTATACTCTTGTAAATTTGACTCAGTTCTCTATATATTTTAGAAATGAGGCCTTTATCACAGAAACTAGTTGCAAAAATTCTTGCCCAGTTTTCTGCTTCCCTCCTAATCTTGGTTGCATTGGGTTTGCTTATGTAAAAACTTTTCAATTTAATGTAATCAGAATTACTCATTGTATACTTCTTAATGTTTTCTATTTCTTGTTTGGTCAAAACTTTTTACACTTTCCATAAATCTGACAAATACACTATTCCTTGCTCCAATAATTTGTTTATATTATCAATCTTTATATCTAGATCATGTACCCATTTGAACTTTATTCTTGTATATGGTGTCAAGTATTGTTCTATGCCTTGTTTCTGACACAATGTTATTCAGTTTTCCCACCATGTTTTGTCGAACACTGAGTTCTTATCCCAGAAGCTGGGGTCCTTCAGTTTATCAAACAGTAGATTGCTATATTCATTGACTATTGTTTCTTGAGTACCTAATCTATTCCATTGGTCTACTCCTCTATTTCTTAGCCAGTACCAAGTGGTTTTGGTGATTTCTACTTTATCATACAATTTGAGATCTGGTAGGGCTAGGTCACTTTCCCTAGCATTTCTTTTCATTAGTTCCCTTGATATTCTGGACCATTTGTTATTCCACATGAATTTTGATATTGATTTTTCCAGCTCTAGAAAATAATTATCTGGTAGTTTGATTGGTATGACACTGAAAAAGTAAATTAATTTAGGTAGAATTGTCACTTTTATTATATTAGCTCGGTCTTCCCTTGAACAACTGATGTTGTTCCACTTACTTGGAGGGAGTGGAGAGGTGGGGAGAAGGAAGGGTAGGGAGGAGAAAAATATCTAAGTTATATGGAAGTGATTGTAGAACACTGAAAACAAGTAATAAAAAATAATTATAACTAAAATAAAATAAAATCATTAGCCAGTTTTTCTTCTACTTCCCTAATTTTGCTTTTAAAATCTTTCTTTGAGCTCTTTCAAGAATGCTCTTTAGGCTTGAGATCAGCTGATATTCCCTTCTGAAGATTCATATGGGAGTACAGTCTTAATGTTGCCCTCTTTGGTATTTGTATTTTGGTCTTTGTCCCCATAGAAAGATTCCATGGTCTTTTCTTTTCTGGTTTGCTTCTTGTTCAAGATGATTGCCCTTTTCCTGTTTGTCAACGTGGATCTCTGCTTCTGGGGCACAGCAGGCTCTGTTCCACCGTTCTTGTGCTTAGAAGTTGAGGCTTCATGTATTGTGGCCTCTGTTTCTTTCTGCTAGAAGGTAGAATACTGTAGCATATCTGGTGCTGAGCTGCCTGATGTGCCAAAGCAGAGGCCAGTTGAAGTCTTTCTGAGTTTCCCTGGAGTTACCCTGAAGCTAGTTGCATTAAGTGTGGGGGAGGGGGTGGTCTGACCACAGGAGGTCTCCTCTCCTAAGCACAGGCAGCCTCAGTCTTTGATGAATTAATGTTTGCACTAATATCTTCCCTATTCCCCTGGTTGTGCTGAGGCATGCCTGGGGTCCTGATGTTGAAGACTGAGGGCTCTACCCCTCTGAGGTTCAGAATCTTCTTCCTGTTCACTGAGGTGGGGCTGTCTGGGACAGCTCCCATCCTGTACTGGTCCCCTTCAGCCATAGCAAGAGGTACGTTTGTGATTCTTCCAGCTTCATGGGCTAAGAGACTGTTTACGCATTTGATTGATTTTGCTGTTCCAGGATTTTTCCTAGGGAAAAATCTGCGTTTTTCAAGGCCAGCGAGGGGAGATGTAGAGAGTTTACTGTTCGCTCCACCATCGTGTTCCCAAAAGTTCAAGTAGGTGACTTACAGACATTCATTTTGCAGGCTGATAGTCTCAGTAGTGGCTGCTGCAGTTACCTGAGGTTCTGCAGTTCTCTTTCTCTCGGTTTCACTGGCCTCCTGTCCTGGGCTGATATGTTTGAGGTTTTGCAATGTGCTGGTTGTTTTAGATCACCTGGGGCTTCCTGCTCAACTTTACCATGGCAGAGTCTGCACTGGTACAGCCTGTGTGCTGTGTGCTTTGCACTCCTCCAGTCCTGTACAACAGATCATTCCTGTCGACCTTCCAGTTTGTCCTGGGTTGGAAATCTGCTACAGTCTGTCCACTATTGGATTCTGCCACTCTAAAATTTTCATCAGATTCTCTTTTTAGAGGTAGATGAATGAATTTGTCTTAGACCTTAGGTGAATAGTTGCTCCCTCTTGGCTCTTTCTCCAATTCTGTTGCTATTTTGAAAGGAATTTATTTTTCTGTCTCTTTCTTGTTGGTTTTGTTCAAATTACAAAGAAAGCTGATGTTGCTTTGAGTATGTGTCTCTGCTTTAGAATTATATTGCTGAAGATCTAGAAAAAAAGTTACTTCTGTGTTTATTTCTTTCCTCCTATTTGAAATGTTTATTTGAAATTATAGTGCTTATATTTTTCTTGACTTGAAGTTTCTTTCTCTGAGTCACTTTCTGGTAAAGACAAACTCTGAACTGCTTGTTGCTGCTTTTTCCTTAAAGTTTGCTGAGTTAAATGTTCATTATTTATCATCTATTTGCTCATTAGGAAATCTAACAAACTCACCTCTAGATAATAATTAATTTTGATAAACTGCCTGCAAGGCCCTAGTTAGTCTGTGGGAGTATTATATAAACAAGCAAGTTAACTATTCTTTCAGCCACTAGGTATGAAGTAGCTTTCCAGAAATCTGATATGTTTGTGTGTTCTAATAAAAAAGATTCATTTCTATTTCTGTTGGTGATTTCTTCATTGACTTCAAACACATTCATGTCCATCCCATAGATAGAAATCCATCTTGGGACTGAAATCTCCAATCATAGGGATTGAAAAATCCCCACTTCATCCATTCATCCCAGAAAGGTATATGATTACAATTGGATCATATAAGTTGTAATGTTTATAAAGTCATGCTCAATGACTTTAGAAAGTGAGATAGCTTTCTGCTCTTCTGTTTCATTTTTCCAAGGCAGTAAGAACTGATTCCTGAGAAAGTTTCTGTCTTGTGCTTTTGCTGGCACCCTTATATAAGCAACAAATCTGAGACCTGTTTACAAATGAGGCTTCTCTGTTCCATTGAAATGTCTAAACATTGGCTGATGTAAAGAATGGTATCTCTTTACATCATCGGAGACTTAGGTTTGGTCCTTTCCACAGGTAAACTATCACTTCTGTGACGTCTTTATGAGAACAAACATCTTGTCTCTGCCCCCTCTACAGATAAGACCTGGGCTGTGTCATCTCCTTTATTGCTATTATTACTATTATTAATATTACTTCTACGACTATTATTACTATTATTGCTGCTGTTGCTGTTGCTGCTGTTGCTGCTACTACTACTACTACTACTACTACTACTACTACTACTACTACTACTACTACTACTACTACTACTACTACTACTGAACTCTTCTACTTCAAGCATAGGATTATAAAAGAATCCTCAAGTACTTCAAGGATATCAGAAAATTTTGACTGGCTGATTGAGTGTAGTAATTCTAAGGGTATGTCCTTAGTGCATTCTACTAGCATCATTCCATTATAAACAATTATATTTCCTACCCAAATTTTTAACTGTCTCCAATATTTTTGCAATATCTTTACCTCTATACACAGAGTCTACTTAAAATATCAGTTATCCCCTACAGGTATCAATGCCTATTAAATGCTAACACAGTTCATATAAAATACACATTGAAAAATATTGAGTCACAGTGATAATATTGAATCAATTACACAATGAAAATAGCTTACTATACATACAGTCCTATATCACAAAGACAGTATAAAGGAATCCTTTAAACAACTGGCAGAGAAAAAGGAAAACTAAAACAAAAATTCAAAGTAGGACACAGTAAGATCACTTTTTTTTGCACACCAACAGCAAATAAATCATCAAAGCTAGTGTTCCAATTACAGTCATTAATAATAATATTTAATTCAATTTAATTCAAATGCAAAGAAATGGTGTCAAAGACCAAGTGAGATGAGGGTAATTACATGTAAAGATATTGAAAAGTCAAATCATCATCATCATCATCATCATCATCTTCATCAACAACAACAATAACATTTATATATCACTTACTATTTACCAGACACTGTGCTAAGTACCTTTTATAAATACTATTTCATCAAATAAGGATGAAGGCAGAACCTATTTGTGCAAAATATTTATAGCATCTCTTTTGGTAGTTGCTAGGAATTGGAAATCAATGGGATATGCATCAATTGGGAAATAGCTAACAACTTGTGGTATATGATTGTGATGGAACATTATTGTGCTATTAAAAATGAAGAAGAGGATGCTGCCAGAAAAAACGTAAAGACTTAGAAAAACTGATGCAAAATGAAGTGGGCAGAACCAGGATAATGTTTTGCACAGTGATAGCAATTTTGTTAGATGAAGAATTGTGAACGACCAAGCTACTCTCAGCAATATAATGATCCAAGACAATGACAATTTGAAAGGACTAATTATGAAGGATACTATCAGTTCAAGAGGGAGAACTAACATTGTGTGAATACAGACTGAAGCATGTTATTTATTTCTTTCATTACTTTCTTTTATTCAGGTCTCCTTGTACAAAAAATGACCAATATGGAAATGTTTTACAAGATAGCACATCTATAGCCTATATCTAATTTTTTTACCCTCTCAGGAAGGGAGAGGGGTAGGGAGAAAATAAGGGATACAATTTGGAACTCCAATCTTAAAAAAAAAATGTTAAAATATTATTTTAATATGCGATTGAGGAAAAAATATACATATATACATATATGTATGTATATAGATATAAACTCCAAATATCTCATTTAATTCTCACAACAATTTGGGAAGTGGGTGATATTACAAATTTTTAGATGAAGAAACTGAGACAAATAGTGGTAAAAATGCCATGCCTGGGGTCACATAACTCGTAGGTATCTTAGACTGGATTTGAAATTAGGTTTTCTTGATTATAAGTCTAGTGCTGTATTCACTGTGCAAAAAACACCCCAAAAATTCAAAAAAAAGATATATAAATTTATAAATACATCAAAATCTTCAAAAAAGGAAAGAAATATTGAGGAAAAAGCATATTTAAGAAAGAAAAAATAATACGTGTTCTAGTTATAAAATCTAACAAACAGAAAGCTAAAATTACAATACTCATCAGGCAAGAAATATCCTTCAAAATAGCAGGACTGCAAAGCTAAATTCAATTCTAACCTCAAATTAAAAGAAGAATTAAATTACATAAAAAATAAAATTTAAAAAATAATTTAGGTAATCTTCAATACTGTTAGCAGTAATACAGGAAAGATCTTCTATAAAATAATTAGAAAGGAAAGGAAAACAATTATCTTTTTTAAGAAGTTCAAATGAATAATCCAGGATCAGATCTTCCTGTGTTTCCGTGTTTCCATGAAACATTATTTGTACAAACTGAAAAAAAATCTGCTGAGTTTATGTGAGAGAAAGGATTAGGAAGATTCTTACTCACTTAAGTTACTCCCACATTACTCCAGTGCCCATCTTTGGAATGTGAGTATCCCCAGTGTTTTCCAGACTTTTGTTTTTTATGATATAACTTTCTACCATCTCCACATAGGGAAGATTTTGAACATATAAGAAGTTAAAACAGAAAAAAAAAGTGATCCACACTTTGTTCCAGAACCAAGGCAAGAGCCATTATTGAGTTAACCTTATGCTTAGAGGAATATGATTTATGCTTTTGTCTCACTTCAGTAATTTATGATATATAAATCAAATTTGGGAAGATTTCCAGGAGTTGCTGACAGATTCTATCTCTTTTACCTGACTTTCTCTCTCTCTTGCTCTCTCTGCTATTAAAGATTTAGAGATCTAGAAATGTAGAAATATAGATATATAATACAGACATGTATGCATTCATCTATGCTAATCATCACCTCTTTTTCTTGAATCTCATTCCTATTAATGAACTAACACAAATTAGAATTTTCCATGGTCAACTACTACACCTTTATCTTATGCTGGTCATTAGTAGTAACTGAATAGAAATATAAACAAACTTCGCAACCTTTCAACTTCACATATGCTTCTCTGACCAGAAAGCAAAGAAGGAAGGATAGGCAAAAGTCACCATCTGATAGTTCTTCCAAATAAAAATTAAGTAATGATTGATTCACTCAAACACACGCCCCTCAGTCTTACATTCCTTCCTGGTCATTACAGGCAAAGGCAGAAATAGTGGCAGGTGTATCTAATGGCTGCTCAAATTCTAGGAGCAGTTCATATCGCTGTAAATGTTCAAGTTTCTCTCGAAACTTATATGCAAGATTTCAAGTACAGCTTCATGTCCATACATATTTCACTTTTTGTATCACTTCTCCAGGGAAAGAGGATAGTCACATCCCATTTTTATTTTAATAGCATCATAATCAACAAACATTTTTCAAGCACCTCCCACTTCCTAGGCACAATGGGGAATATAAAGAGGTATAAGACATGTTTTCCCCTTAATAGCTTATAGCTTAATTTTGTTAAAAAAAAAAAAGACATGTATCTACACAAACATATACTTATAGATACATAACATCTATATAGCAACCAACAATTACTATTATCAAATGCTGGTGATAGAAAGACATAAATAAAAGGCCTACATCATCAAGAACTTTACATTCTATCAGGCATGTAAATACAAACGTCTATGCAAAATATATACAAAATAAATTCTTTTGGTACACATTTGTGTAGTTACAATCAACACAAAATTCTCCAGTGTTCCTGTAGACTCCTTCCTGACTTGTGATTGCAAGAGACAGTCTGAACTCACTAGTTCAGGCAGTTTAGAATTCAGTCAAAAGAAAATACAGCAAAATGTTGCCCACATATCCTGGCTACTAATGATGGCAACCTATACATCATTTAAAAGAAAAGACTGAAAATGTCCTAAATGAGCCCTCAAAAAGTAAACCATGGCTGATGATAGTGAGTTACAAAGACCAGGTTCAGATCAGATCTTCTCACATAAACACATCTTTTGCTTCATGCCCCTCACTCAGGGTATCTCTTGAGAATTCCATTTTAATTCCTTTTTAGTCCATAAACTGCTCTTCTGTGTCCAGGTGCCTTAGCTAAGGAACATCTCATTCTCTCTACTACTGGCACTCTACTATTGCCAGCTTATGTTTCTGTAGTTTGCACTAGGAAATCTTAATCCCTCTAAATTGCTAATTAGGGAGCCATATGGTTCTTTCTTTCCAGGGGTTATGTGATTCTTCAGAGAGGTCACACAGAAGGAACTGACCCTTCAGGAAACAAAGTTAGTTCTTTGTGTACATATGCTTGAATCCTAACATTTCATTTCTCCAGTCCTTCAACTTCCCTATTCTACAGCTATTTCTTTTCTCCTATTGTCAAGTCTGAAGGTGTAGCTCAGGCGTGAGAACAGGAGAAGTATCAATCAATCATGCTTAAAAGGCAATTAAAAGGACAAGAGAAGTTAATTCTTCATTAAAAGATGACCTAGTCAAAGGATTAACCCATCATTAGGGAGATTTGAGGGGGATTCCAGAAAGCCTTAACAGACTTATTTGGGCATACCCTCTACGTAATCATGAATACAAAGATAAATATAGATATTTACTAAATATAGATAGTAGATACAAATAGAATACAGATTTTTTAGTGAAAGTTCCTACATATTAATAATTCATACAAAAAGGTGATAAAAATTATTCAAGAGACCATTCATTTGGACTTTTAAAATTTGAATCTTGAAAGATTTTGACAAGAGGAACAATCACAGGATATCATTTAGAATGGACTTCAAATGTCTTCTAGTACCAAGTTCACCTGTATAGCAATCGCTCTACTGCACAATATACCTAATATATGACCATGGAAGACTTCAAAGCGGGATGCATACAACTCTAATTAGAACAGTGTAGTTCAGAACTAGTAAGATGTAGTTTAAATGGATTAATGTAAGTTCTTGAAACTGAGCTTTTTAAGAAATTGGCTGTACATGTACAGAAACCAGGCAAGACTTGGGTAGAGAGTAAGTAGTTCTAGGGTAGAGGACCATAGAATATTAATGATTACAAACTGAACATAAGTAAACAATATAGTATAACTTCCCCCCAATGTGGACTTAGGCATCTTTAAAAGGTAAAAAAAAAGGCAAAGTAAGTTTTAATCTTGTTTTACTTAGCTCTAATCAAACTACATTTACAGCAATTTCAGTTTTGTCTATAATCATGTGATTATATCACCCTGTGCAGAAAAAGTTTCTGATAAAATATAACACCTATTCTTAGTAAAAAAAAATAAAAAATAGATGTTAAAATTAATAAATAAAAAATGATCACCAGGATGTCAAGAGAATTCAAAACTATATAATGGAAGAACATTTTAAGAAAGTGAGATATTTAGCCTAAAGTGTGTGGGGGTTGGGTGAGTCCTTAAGATTAGAGTAATGATAGGTTTCCTTAAATATTTGGTGAGTTTACATGAGAAATTCTCAAAAGAGAATATAAACTAGGGAGATTTTAACTCAACATGAGCTATAACAATTGGAGCTATTAAATATGATATGACTTTCTAACTTTTAGGTAATGGATTTCTCATCACTACCACTCAAGCAAGGGTTGAAGGTACAATTGTTTGAGGAGAATCAATTAACGGGGTTTGCTTAAAATTTTTGAGGATTCTGCATTATTCTATTACAAAAACAACACAATTGATTTTTATTTCTTAAAAAGATATGAGTTGCCTTCAAGATATTACATAAGAAGTTCCAAATGAGTGCTATATACCGTAAGCGCTGCAAGAGCTATGAGAAAGACCAGAGATCCCTCTTCATCAGGAAAAGCTTCTCAGAGCATTACTATACATCGGATTGGGACCAAAGAGTGAATGTTTCCCTATATTTATTCTATAAGAGCTATATGGGCTGTGAGGATCTTAGGATCCTAGGATAATAGATTTTTAGCTAAAAAGAAACTCAGAAGCTGTCAAATCTACCCCCCTTCATTTTTACAGATAAGGAAATAGGCCAATGCAGACTAACTGAGGTTTCAAAGAACACAAAACTAGTAATGTCTGATACAAGATTTGAACTGAAATTCTCCAAACTTCCTGTGTTATCCACTCTTCTCTTTACCAGGACCTCAGTCACCTATTCTGGTTTCAGAACTTTCTCAGACACATTACAATAAAATAGGATAATAATGACATGCTTATTCAAATGAAAAGAAAAAAAAACTAAGTTACTATATGGTTTTGACTTTGTCCACCAGCAGAAAAAGATGATTTAAATTAGGAAATATTGTATATGTGGGACCAAAATTCACTTAGGGAAAGGTTTCAAACTGTTTTTGTGACATGGATCTCTGACATTTTAATGAATCCCATTCCCAGAATAATGGTGTTAAATTCATAAAATAAAATATGTAGCACTAAAAAATAAACTAATCATATTAAAATAAAAGCATATCATCACACGTTTCATATATACACATATGTGTATGTATATATGTCCATACATCTATGTGTGCATATGTACACATATGAAAGATCATACATACCAGCTTAAGAATCTCTAATATAGGACAAAAGGCAATTTTTTTAAGAAAGAAAAACATATTCTGGATAGTTCACTCCCTACTTAAAACAAAAACTAGCAAAACAAAACTATTGTTTACGGTATTAGGTTAAATAGGATATATTAAGTATGGAATATGTTAAATAAAGCAAGTATTTGTTTATTGTGTTTCCTTAGGTCACTGAAAAGGCCTTCAAAGTAAGGAGTAAATGCCTGGAAATCTGAATTGTATTGATCACATTCTCAAGAAAGATTTTAAATGAAGAATATATGGTTTTCATCTCAGGAGATGAGAACTCCCAGTCAAGTCAATGTAGATTAAGCCTGTGTAAGGCTTTTGGAATTTAAGCAATTTGGATGGGATTGTATTGCTAAAAAGTGCCACAAGCAGAATTTGAATCCAGATCTACCTGACTCCAGGTATCTCCTAAACTCTCCTGAATGTTTTAGAGAATTATCAAATTATGGTACTCTTCACCCATACCAATAACACTCATTTCATAAAAAAACAAACAAACAAACAAACAAAAACAGCACGCAAAACAATGCTATAACCTGAAACTGTCTTGAAGAATCAACATTAAATTTTTTTATTTAATTCATAAAACATTTATGAATTAAACGGAAAACAATTTTAATAATCTTCTTTTTTTAATTTTGAGCTTCAAATTCCCACTTTCCCTCCCAGCCAGCCCTCCTTCTTGAGCAGGCAAGAAATTTGATTTTAATTATACTTGTGGTGTCATTCATATGAGTTCTATTGCAAAAGAAAACATTTAAAAAAATAAAAAAAAGAAATTTTCTAAAAATGTGCTTCAATCCACATTCAGAATTCATCAATTCTCACTTTGGAGTTGGGTAACATTTTTCACAACATAGTTCCTTTGGAAATGTCTTAGATGACTGTTTTTATTAGAGTAGCTAAATCTTCCACAGATGATAACCTTTACAATACTGCTTTCACTCTACACCATGTTCTTCTGGGTCTACTCACTTCACTTTACATGTGAAAGACTTCCCACGTTTTTTCTGAAACCATTCTGCTTATAACTTCTTACAGCAAAATAGTATCCCATCACAATCATATACCACAACTTGTTCAACCATTTCCTAACTGATTGTCATCCTCTCAATTTTCAATTCTTTGACACCACAAAGAGAACTTGTGACTCCTTTCTCCTTTTCTTTTATCTCTTTGAGATATAGGCGGTGGTGGTGTAACTGGATCAAAGGGCCCATCACCAGAATAGTTGAACTAGTTCAGAACTCCACCAATAGTGGCTCAATTTGTACACATGCTCACTAGCATTTGTCATTTTTCTTTTCCGGTATTGTAGCTCATATGACAGGTGTAAAGCATGTTAAGTTGAATTTCTCTAGTCAATAGATATTTCAAGCATTTTTTAATGTGACTATTGATAGCTTTGACTTCTGAAAACTGCCTATTTATGTGCTTTAATTCATTATCAGTTAAGGATGGCTCCTTTTTAAAAAATAAATTTTACTCGGTTCCCTATACATTTGAGAAATGAAACCTTCATTACAGAAACTGCCTGCAAAAAAAAAGAGCTCATTTTATGTATTCCTTCTAATTCTGGAAAAATTAGTTTCGTTTGTACAAAAACTTTTCATTTTCATGTAATGAAAATTATCTATTCCACTTCCCATAATCTCCTTTATTTTTTTTTATTATAAACTCTTTCTTTTTCCATAGATTTGGCATACATTTTTCTATGTTTCTATATTTTAATTATGATATCACCTGTTATGCCTAAATTATTTGTTCAATTTAACTTTATCTTCACATGTGCTATGAGATATTAGCCACTACTTTCTGCCATACTGCTTTTCCAGTTTTCCCAGCGATTTTTGTGAAATGGTGAGTTCCTACCCTAAAAGCTTGGATTTGGGGGGGCTTATCCAACACTTCATTACTATGATTATTTACTATCTTGTATTGTGAACCTAATCTACTCCAGTGACCTACCACTCTTTCTTAGCCAGTACCTGTTTGCTTTGACGATTGCCACTTTGTAATATAGTTTGAAATCTGAGCCTATTAGTCCCAAATCCTTATCCTTTTTTTTCTTGGCTCCTTTAATGTTTTTGGCTGCTTCTTCTTCCAGAAGAATTTTGTTACTATTACTTTTAGGTCTATAGTATAATTGTTTGGTGATTTGACTGGTATGGCACTGAAAATTTAAATTAATTGAGGTAGAATTTTCATTGTTATTATAATTGTTCAGTCTATCTATGAGCGATGAATATTTCTCTTTACTTGAGTGAAAAATTGCTTTTAATATAATATCTGAGTTTATTTTGGCAGATAGATTCTCAGGTGTTTTATTATGTCTGTACTTATCTTAAATAGAATTTCTCTTTCTATCTCTTCCTGCTGGACTTTATTGGTAATATATTGAAATGATGATGATTTATTTGGGTTCATTTCTTATCTTGTAACTTTGCAAAATTTCTTAATTGTTTCACCTAGGTTTTTAGTTGATTCTCTAGGGTTATCTAAGAAGATCATGATAACATTTGCAGAGTGACAGTTTTCTTTCCTCATTGCCTATTCTAATCCTTTTAATTTATTTTTCTTCTCTTGTTACCATAGCTAGCATTTCTAGTGCAATATTCAATAATAGTGGTGATAATGGATATCCTTACTTCATTCCTGATATTATTGGGAAGGTGTCAAATTGATCTCTAATATCAATAATGCTTGGTCTTCATTTTAGATAGATATTACTTATTATTTTAATAAATATTCCATTGATTCAGATATTTTCTACTATTTTTAAAAAGAATGGGAATTGTATTTTGTCAAATGATTTTTTAGCATGTATTGATATATTCATACCATTTTTATTGTGATTCTTATTGATGTAGTGCATTATGTTGACAGTTTTTCTACTATTGAACCAGCCCTGTTTTCCTGGTATAAATCCTATGTGGTCATAGTGTATAATCTTTATAATGTACTGCTGTAATCTCCTTGCTGGTGTTTTACTTAAACATTTCAAATAGAAATTTATTAAGGAAATTTGTCCATAATTTCCTTTATATTTTCTTCTCTCTGATTTAGGTATCAAAACATATTTGAGTCATAAAAGGGATTTGGAAAGACTCCTTTTTCTATTTTTCCAGTAATTTGCCTAATAATGAGATTTATTCTTTCTTAAATATATGGTAGAATTCACCTGTTAATTTATCTGGTCATGGGGACTTTTTCTTAAGGAGCTCATTGGTGACTTCTTGAAATTCTTTTTTTAACATGGTGCTATTTCTTATTCTGTTAATCTGTACATTTTAAATTGTTATTCCTCAGGGTTGTTGATTCTCTTGGATCAGGAAGTGATACTGTCCCTCAGAGCTTGCATTCTCTCTTAAAGTGCTCTTCTCTGCCCTTGAACTATGATCCATAAGTGAGTATAGGCAATGGAGTTGCCAAAGAGTGTTAGGTTTTGTTTCTAGTCCTATCACAGTAGTACCTGGTAATCTATTTCTGATCAGTTGCCAGGTCTTCCTACCATCTCTGGTTTAGCTGCTGCATCACTACTTAGTCCCACCACTGATCTTTCATGTACATGGGTTTTGTCTGGGCCAATCTTCTTCCCTTCACCTCTGATTTCACTTTCTGATTTCCTATTCTGTTTTGAAGTGGAAGAAAATTACACTCCGAACTTTTGTTGTCTCTGCTAGTACAGAATTCAATTTGAGTCATAATTTTAAAGTTGTTTGGAGGATAATATTTGGAAAACTTAGTTTTCTCTTCATCTTCTTAACTCCACTCCTGGAAGAGACAGCATATAAAATTTTAGAGGATATTGTACTGAATTTGATGATACAATGACCTTATCACTTATCATCATAGTCTCCTCAGCTAAGAAAAAATTCCCTAAGTCTATAGAATGATGATAAGTGGAAAATTTAGCAGGATAACATCCACAGGCAGAGATAAATTCAGACAGAATCAATTAGTTTCAGAGGGCCCATCAGGAAGCCCAAATGAGTCGCTGATGAATGCTGGGATGGCATGGACATAAATGGTTATATAGGAGGACTGGCAGAGATATTGTTGTCATGAAGTGGTAACGAAATTTGTTGTGTCTTTTTCATAAGAAAGAACATTAAATAAGCCTAATACCAAAACACCTCCTCACTGAAATAATAAAATATATGTGGTATTTAAGTACAATATTACAAAGCATAGAGTTCGTCTAAGGTTCTGAATCGGGCTTTTAGATTATTCGAGATATAAATATATCTTACTCAAAAATGCATTTAAAGTAGTATGGAATGTTGACCTGTGACCAAATTTTTTTTTTTGCTTCAAAATAATTTATGTGTATCCTCTGTCCTTATTAATTGTAATGTTGAGCCACTGTAGTAATAAAATTGTTATATATTGAATACATGGGTTGGATCACGCAGCAGTGTTACATTGTAACTGTTTATAACTTTGTAATGTCTTCATAAATGTGATTCATTGCCCTAATAAAGATGTAAGAGAATGGAAGCATCTTGCTGTTCCCCCCTCAAGTGTTACTAAGTTAGACTGGGCTTGGCATCCAAAGATTTTCACCTCAATTTCAAACAGCACTATGTTAAGTCCAAGACTGTGGTTCATACTTAAAATGTTGAACCTCATGTACTGTGCTACTTATTTTTTTATAATACACTATCAATTACAAATCATTTGCCTACAAAAGAAAGTGCAGCCTAATATTTAATAATGTCAGAAATTACCTACTAGTATAGAATAGGTGTTACACTTTTGTGTATATGTCATGAACTCCTTTGGTAAACTAGAAGAATCTATGGATCTCTTCTCAGAACAAGGTTTTTATGTACTTATTTATCTGTTCATTGGCTTTGCTACTTATTTATTCATTTTTTTTAGTTTGTTAGTAGGTTGGTTGGTCGATTTCAGTTTGGGTCTCCCCATCTTACCTAGGCTGGAAATAGGTCACACTTTAGTTGATCCCAATATTAATTTACATGGGAATATCTACCTGTTTCATTTCTAATCTGAGCACATTTACCCTTCTTTAGGTAGCCTGATGACTCCTTATGCCTGGAACCTCACCATATTTGAACCAGATCTAGTGCAGACACCAGATCAACTTTAATTCTATTTCAGCTCAGCACTCCCAAACTTAATCCATCAGCTTTAACCTTCTTTAGTAGCAGGGATTATGAGGCATGCACTCCCACGTCTTCTCTCAGAATAATGTTTTAAAGTGTATAAATAGCATATATGGGATTACAAAGGAGACAAATTTTATTGAAATTAAATTATTAAGAAGTTCATGAATCTCAGATCAAGAATCCCTCATATAGAAGAAATCTCCCCTTGGGAGAGAGACAAAAAAAAATGAAAGTGAAAGAGATTAAGGAAACTGAAATTTAAAAGGGTCATAAAACTTTATAACTAAATGGATGGAAAGAACATCAGAAAGACACACAGAAGAAATACCCTGTTATTTTAATTAAAACATTCAGTAGGGTATGTTGCTATTTATATCAAAATGCAAAGAGTATAAATTTTATTTGGAGTTGAATTACATATTATTTAAACAAAGTGTTAATAAAATTTTAATATTTTATTATAAAGTAAAGTTATCTTGCCTAGACAAAAGAAAGTTGAATGTTGACCCAATTGTTTTCAGATACACAAAGAGTTATCTTATGGATGATAGTCACCATTTTTCCCTACCACTCATGACAGCAGAGCCAAAATAAGTGAACTCAAATTTGAAGAAGAAATGATTCATTATATACAAAATTCAGCTTTCCATTTTTAAAAATTCTTATGACCACCAAAATGATTGTCATTAAAAAAAGTTGTGGAACAACCTTTCTCAGAGAGCTGGAAAAAAATACAAATCTGTCTGTCTAGTGTTAGCTGACTGTAGTCCTACCTAAACCAAGAAGTTCTTAAATAACAAGATCTGGGATTTCATAGGTGTGCACACTCCTTCAACCCAGGCAGTGCTACTCCTCTTTATTTACTCAACCAATTAATCCATAAGCATTTATTTTGCCCCTCCTATGCTTCAGGTGCTGTTCTAAACATTAGGAATAAAAAATTAGCAAAAACAACTCCTGCCCTCACAGAGCTTGTACTTGAATGACTGAATTGTCCTCACGAAATAATCCATTAGCTAGTGGCCAGCCTAAGAGCATATAATTAATAAATAGTTGCTGAAGAAAGGAATGTATGATAAATTCAGTTCAATTAAGTCACTATATGTTTCAGGCTGAGTGTTTTGGGAATAATAATTACACCTATTTCCTAAGGTGAGGAAGAGATGAAATTAATATGCAAATTGCCATCTAAAATATTATATAAATGCTGCTTGTTTTATTATTAATATTGCCATCACTAATGACCATACAGATACAGTCCAAGTCAGTGCTCCTAACTTCAAATGCAGTTTACTTCACTACCTTTTGTCAAAGAAACTAGATACATCTAGGTATCTCATTGCAGGTTAGCTCCCAAATAGCAATCAAATAGAACACTGGTTTCAAACTCAAATAGGAACATCCATAAGGATCCTTGCAGACTCCATATTGACTTGAAAAACCACATATTAATATTATCTATATTTTATTGCTTTTTTAAAATTGAATTTGTTAAACTATTTCCTAATCACATTGTAATCTGGTTTGACTCACATTAGGAAGTGTTGTGAAGCATTCATGTGTTTGACACCTCTGAAATAAAATATACCAGAAATTATCCAAAAATAGTTTGGTCACCTGAGTTCTGAAAAATCTGTAAAAGGTCATTTTAAAGACTAAAATATTCTATAATTGTTGCATGTTACAAAAAATTAAAAAATTACACATTCTTAACAAACCAGTAAAATTCCTTTCTCTCTAAATTATATGTTTTCTATTAAGAATCTTAATTTTCATAAACAGTTTCTGTTGCAATAAACAAGGCAGTAATGGTATTTACTGAAACTTTTAAATTCAGTGAAGGAAAAATGAGAAGTCAGCAACAGTAGAAGCATTTAGGATTGCCTAAAATTATATCGTCTGGGAAAGGAAAGCAGTTGGCATTGTCACAGAAAGACATGTGGGAAAATCTATCTAATTTAGTTAAAGATGCTATGTTAAACTATGCCTCCTCAGACTTATCCCAATCTGTAGGCCACTTCTAGAATTATCTGGACCCTCTGAGGTGTGCTCTCATTTATTTGTTTAGTGGGTACAGCTCGAAAAAGATGCATTTTGGCAGTTTATTTTTACAGAAACATGTAGGTAGAGCTCATTAAAAATAATGTCCCCCAAAGACCAGAACTTCAAAGAGTGTTCTAGATCTTGTCTTTTTTTTTTTGTTTTTTTGATAATAATATGGTAGCTATTACCAATCAGGAACTTTGGTAAAGTTAGAATTAATTGTATGTACATAGGCATCTGTATTTATTTCACTGGTACATATTTCAAGTCCCTTAAATCTCATTATTTTTTGAGTATTAGTTATTTCTTTATGTAAGTGCTCAGAAGAATTGGTATTGAAGGGAGGGTGGAGCCAAGATGGCAGAGTAGAAAGATGGAACTGTAGAATTTCCATCCCATAAGCCATAACCCATAAAATACCTGTATAAAATGGCTCTAAACAAATTCTAGAGCAGCAGAAGCCACAAAATGACAGAGTAAAAGAGATTTCCTGCTCAAGACAGCCCAGAAGGTCTACAGCAAAAGTCTATCACATGCAGTTCTGCAGGGACAAAACCCACAACAGGCTTCAGGGCGCCACCACCAGCAGCAGTTCCCAGATTACTCAACACACAAATGCCAAAGACAGCTTCAAAGATCAGTGACAAAGCTCTTTCACTGGTGTGAGAAGGGAACGTGATCTGTACCGGCCAGCAGCAGCCACTCGAGTGACAGTATCCGTTTCTGGAGCCCTTGCACCTAAAGACCATGAGGGAATTGAGTCACTGATCTGGATCTCAGGCTTGAGTGGCTCTCCTGTGTGGAGAAAGAGTGCTGGTGGTGCAGCTGGTGGAGGCTTCAAACAGGGAACCTTGCAGGCAGATTTTGGGCAGAACAGAGTGCCTGTGGTTGCTCCCAGACCACAGTGTAAGCCAAGAGAGGAGAAAAGTCCTCTCCCTTGATTGTACCACCTTGAAGGCACTAAGAAATAACAGTCTACCAGAATATACCCTCCTTTTGACAAAGGATTCAAAAGTCAAGTAACTGGCTGAGAAAATGCTCCAAAAAAGGGAAAAATAAGACTATAGAAGTCTATGTTTTTGGTGAACAGGTATTTTCTTCCATCCTTTCAGATGAGTTAAAACAATGCATGCCATCAGAGGAAGACCTAACAGTCAAGGCTTCTACATCCAAAATCTTGAAAATAAATATACAATAGCCTCAGATCATGGAAGAGCTCAAAAAGGATTTTGAAAATCAAGTAAGAGATGTGGAGGAAAATTTGGGAAGAGAAATGAGAGTGGCACAAGAAAATCATGAAAAGCGAGTCAACAGCTTGCTAAAGAAGACTCAGAAAAATGCTGAAGAATATAACACCTTTAAAAATAGGCTAACACAAGTGGCAAAAGAGAACCAAAAAGCCAATGAGGAGAAGAATGCTTTAAAAAGCAGGAATGGCCAAATGGAAAAAAGAGGTTCAAAAGCTCATTGGAGAAAATAGTTCTTTAAAAATTAAATGGAGCAGATGGAAGCTAATGACCTCATGAGAAAATAAGAAATTACAAAACAACACAAAAAGAATGAAAAAAATTAAGACAATGTGAAATAGTTCATTGAAAAAACAACTGACCTGGAAAATAGATCCAGAGAAACAATTTAAAAATTACTGGACTACCTGAAAATCATGATCTATAAAAGAGCTTAGACATCATTTTTCATGAAATTATTAAGGGAACCTGCACTGATATTCTAGACTCAGAGGTCAAAATCAATATTAAAAGAATCCACTGATCACCTCCTGAAAGAGATCTGAAAAAAGAAACTCCTAGGAATATTGTAGTCAAATTCTAGAGTTTCCAGGTCAAGGAGCAAATAAGGCAAGCAGCTAGAAAGAAATAATTTGAGTATTGTGTAAATACCATCAGAATAACACCAGATCTAGCAGCTTCCAAATTAAATGATCAAAGGACTTGGAATATGATATTCCAGAAGTCAAAGGAACAAGGATTAAATCCGAGAATCACCTACTCAGAGTAACAGTATAATATTTCTTGGGAAAAAATGATGATTCCATGAAATAGAGTACCTTGAAGCATTCTTGATGAGAAGACAAGAACTGAATAGAAAATCTGACTTTCAAACACAAGAATCCAGAGAAGCATGAAAAGGTAAACAGGAAAGAGAAACCATAAGGGATTTTCTCTAGTTGAGCTGTTTACACTCTTACATGAAAACATAACATTGGTAACTCTTGAAACTTTTCTCAGTATATGAATAGTTGAAAGAATTATGCATACACACACATACATACACACACACACACACACACACACACACACACACACACACACACACATAGGGAGAGAGAGAGAGACAGAGACAGAGAGACAGAGAGAGAGAGTACAGAGTAAGTTGAATAGGAAGGGATGCTATCCAAAAAAATAAAATAGAGGGGTAAGAGAGGAATATATTAAGAGAAGAAAGGAAGATATGGAATGGGGCAAATTATTGCTCATAAAAGAGACAAGAAAAGCTTTTTCAACGGAGAAGAAAAGGCGGGAAGTGAGAGGGGAAATGTGAAGCTTCCTCTCTTCACATTTAGTTTAAGGAGTATATAAGATGCCCACTCAATTTGGTATGAAAATCTACCTTATATTACAAGAAAGTAAGGGAGAAGGGGATAAGTGGGGTGGAGGGATGATAGAAGAGAGGACAAATGAGAGAAGGGAGTAGTTATAAGTAAACACTTTTGGGGAGGGAGAAAGTCAAAAGAAAGAATAGAATAGATGAGGGGCAGGATAAACTAGAGGGAAATATAGTTAGTCTTCCACAACATGACTGTTATGGAAGTCTTTTGCAAAACTACACATATATAGCCTATATTGAATTGCATGCCTTCTCAGTGGGAATCTGTGGGAAGGAAGGAAGGGACAGAAGTTGGAACTCAAAGTTCTAGAAACCAATGTTCACAATTGTTTTTGCATACAACATGGAAATAAGAAATACAGGTAATGGGGTATAGAAATCTATCTTGCCCTACAAGAAAAGAGAGAAGATGGTGATAAGGGAAGGGAGAGAATATGATAGAAGGGAGGGCAGATTGGGAGAAGAATATTCAGAATGCATGATATTTTGAGGTAGGGAGGGGAAAGATGGGGAGAAAATTTGGAACTGAAATTTTGTGGAAATAAATGTTGAAGACTAAAAATAAATAACTAAGCATAAAAAAGGATTGGTATTGAGAATGCCCTAAAAAATAATGGAGTAGTATGTGGTACCATGAGCACGTCATTGTAATCATGGAATTATGGTTGGACTGTGAAGCACTGCTGCACTCAGTGTTCCTAAGCTCACAGTCTGGGATCTTTTTCCACATATGTCCTAGGCAGAAAAGTAGTTAAGTGGTGTTGACTTGACCTAACAGCAACATATTATCCACTATGCCTCCCTTTGAGAACCTTTTATTTCAACTGGGCTAGCCTGACTGCCCTATAGGCAGCAATTCATGGACAGTGGAAATATAATATTGTTGTGGAAAAAAGAGAGATGAAGATTTGAGTGTTTGATTCCTCCATTATAAGAAACTGAGTGGATGTGCAATAAATGGTTTAATAATCCATCATATATGTCCAACTTGCACTTTGGAGAGTTTTAAAAGAAGGATAAAGCTGTGTGTAGACAAACGTGGGAGATCTTTTATGTGGTCTATTCTTTTTTCTGGTCTAATAGAAAAAACAATACTAGAATATGAATTCAGAGCTAGTTCCAGGTGTGGAGAACCTATGTCTTTGAGGCCACATGTGGCCTTGTAGATCCACAAGAGTGGACCTTTGACAATCCAAATTACATAGAATAAATCATTTTTTAAACTTCTGTAAAATTTTGTGAGAAGCCCCCCCTCCCTGTGAAACTTTTTCTACTTCACAGTTACCCTTATGGTTTTTATTTTATGTAATCTTCTTCATATGGGATTCCAGGTCCTCCATAATCTTAAACATAAAACAAAAAAGATCAATGGGACAGAAAACACAAAGAGGAGAATTAGGGATATTGGAAGCTGAATCAAATCTTGAAGGAAGATAATTTTCTAGAAATGCAAATATAAAGAAAGATAAAATTCTATGCATTAGAAATCGAGACAATATGCAGTATTAAGTTTAGTGGAAAGCTAGTAGTTTAATTTGACTGGAATATAGAATTTGTGAAGCGAGTTTTATGAAACAAGAGTGGTAAGTTATATGGAAGTCAGATTATGGAATATCAGATTTCAATATCAGTTTGGGTTTGTATTGTACCTTACTAACAACAAAAAGCTCCTGGAGGTAAATGAGGATGAAAGTGAAAGATATAGGTCAATGAATTATTTGTTTGACATATGCATTAGAGAGGGGAGAGATTGCTGAATTTAGCAATACCAGTTGGTAATAATAATCCGGGTGAGAAATAATAAGGACCTGAATTAATGTAATAGTTGTGTGAATGTAAAGAAGGATAGAATATGAAATGCATTGTAGAAGTGAAATTTGGCAATCTTCACAACTAACTGGAAAAAGATGGAAGGGAAGAGTAAAAGATCAATTACTAAATAATTATTCCATGTATGATAATTTTGGCTTAGAGGTAATGAACTGGACCACTTAATAAACTCCAATCTCATGAAGCTATCTCATTTAAAAAAATATTTTTTGATCTTATTCTGAACTTAAGAAATAAAACAAGAATTTCCATAACAGAGAATAGAGAAAAAAAGACTGTACATGAAAGTACAAATCTATTATGTAGTATTTGATATTCCTTTTAACTATATAATAAAGTTATTTAACTTTCTTTTCTTTTCCTTTTTTCTCCTTTCCCCCAGAGATGGCCACCAATAGACATAAATATGCCTAAGTATATATGTAAAATAATTCTATTAGTGCCTCTATTCATTAGTTCTTTCTCTGAATGCAGAGCTCATCTTCTTTAATATGTATTTTGTAGGTAATTGTGGTATTTACAATAGTCAAAATGACTTACTCAAGTTGTAACTAAAACAATATTGTTATTACTGTATACAACAACTGTATAAAACAATATTGTTATATACTGTATGCTGTATTCCCTTGGTTCTGCTCATTTCTCTTTTCATTTTTTCATGCGTCTACCTGTTTTTCTAAGATTCCAATACTATTCCATCAAAACCATATAACACAACTTGTTCAGTCATTCTCTAATTGAACAGGGATCCCTGTAATTGCCAGATCTTTGCCACCACAAAAAAGAACAGCTATAAATATTTTTAGAAAATATATGTTCGGGGAGGAGCCAAGATGGCAGAGTAGAAAGACACACATATGCTAGCTCCGAACCCACAGCCCATATAATATCTGTAAACAAATTCTGGAGCAGCAGAAGCCACAGAACAACGGAGCAGACGAGATTTCTGTTCCAGAGAGCCCTGAAAACAGACACCAAAGGTCCGTGGCACCCCAGACCTGGAGCGGATCCCAGCACTGCCTTGGTCGCGCAGCGTCGAGAGGAGTGGATCCGAGAAAGCTCCAGGTACAGAATCTCTGGTGGCTGCGCAGGTCCCTCCACCCACAGGTGACAAGGGTTGGTGAGAGAGTCTTTTTGGGTGGCCTGCAGGGGAGTGGGGTGTCACCATAACTCAGGCCCCCTCAGGAGGCAGCAGCAGAGGCAGCAGCAGACAGGGGCTCCCAAAGCAGGCAGGAGCTCAGATCCATTGTTGAAGGTCTCCACATAAAACCCCTGAGGGAACTGAGCCCCGCTTGGTGGCTCTGCCCCCACATGAGCACCTGAACTTAATCTCACACTGAATAGCAGCCCCGCCCTGCTGAAAGCCCTGAGGCTGGGGAGCAGCATTTGAATCTCAGACCCCAAGCATTGGCTGGGAGGATCTGGAGGTGTGGTGGGGGTGGAAAGAAAACTCAGAAGACAAGTCACTGGCTGGGAAAATGCCCAGAAAAGGGAAAAAAAAAACAAGACTATAGAAGGTTACTTTCTTGGTGAAGAGATAATTCCTCCCTTCCTTTCTGATGAGGAAGAACAATGCTTACCATCAGAGAAAGACACAGAAGTCAAGGCTTCTGTATGCCACACATCCAAAATAAATGTACCATGGGCTCAGGCCATGGAAGAGCTCAAAGAGGATTTTGAAAATCAAGTTAGAGAGGTGGAGGAAAAACTGGGAAGAGAAAAGAGAGAGATGCAAGAAAAGCATGAAAATCAGGTCACTACTTTGCTAAAGGAGACCCCCAAAAATGCTGAAGAAAGTAACACCTTGAAAAATAGGCTAACTCAATTGACAAAAGAGGTTCAAAAAGCCAATGAGGAGAACAATGCTTTCAAAAGCAGAATTAGCCAAATTGAAAAGGAGGTTCAAAAGCTCACTGAAGAAAATACTTCTCTCAAAATTAGAATGGAACAGATGGAGGCCAACGACTTTATGAGAAATCAAGAAATCACAAAACAAAACCAAAAGAATGAAAAAATGGAAGATAATGTGAAATATCTCATTGGAAAAACAACTGACCTGGAAAATAGATCCAGGAGAGACAATTTAAAAATTGTGGGACTACCTGAAAGTCATGATCAAAAAAAGAGCCTAGATACCATCTTTCATGAAATTATCAAGGAAAACTGCCCTGATATTCTACAACCAGAGGGCAAAATAAGTATTCAAGACATCCACAGATCACCACCTGAAAGAGATCCAAAAAGAGAAACTCCTAGGAACATTGTGGACAAATTCCAGAGTTCCCTGGTCAAGAAGAAAATATTGTAAGCAGCTAGAAAGAAACAATTCAAGTATTGTGGAAATACAATCAGGATAACACAAGATCTACCAGCTTCCACATTAAGGGATAGAAGGGCATGGAATATGATGTTCCAGAAGTCAAAAGAACTAGGACTAAAACCAAGAATCACCTACCCAGCAAAATTGACTATAATACTTCAGGGGAAAAAATGGTCTTTCAATGAAATAGAGGACTTTCAAGCATTCTTGATGAAAAGACCAGAGCTGAAAAGAAAATTTGACTTTCAAACACAAGAATGAAGAGAAGCATGAAAAGGTAAACAGCAAAGAGAAGTCATAAGGGACTTACTAAAGTTGAAATGTTTACATTCCTACATGGAAAGACAATATTTGTAACTCTTGAAACTTTTCAGTATCTGGATAGTGGGTGGGATTACACATGCACGCACACACGCATACGCACACACAGTGACAGAGAGCACAGAGTGAATCGAATAGGATGGGATCATATCTTTAAAAAAATGAAATTAAGGGGTGAGAGAGAAATATATTGGAAGGAGAAAGGGAGAAATGGAATGGGGCAAATTATCTCTCACAAAAGAGCCAAGCAAAAGACTTTTTAGTGGAGGGAAAAAGAAGGGAGGTAAGAGAAAATCATGAAGTTTACTGTCATCACATTCCACTAAAAGAAGGAATAAAATGCATACTCATTTTGGTATGAAAACCTATCTTACAATACAGGAAAGTGGGGGAGAAGGGGATAAGCAGGGTGCGGGGTAGGATGGAAGGGAGGGCAATGGGAGGAGGGAGCAATTTGAAGTCAACTCTCTCGGGGAGGGACAGGATCAAAAGAGAGAATAAAAGTTATGGGGGGCAGGATAGGATGGAGGGAAATACAGTTAGTCTTACACAACACGACTGTTATGGAAGTCATTTGCAAAACTACAAAGATATGGCTTATATGGAATTGCTTGCCTTCCAAAGGGAATGGGTGGGGAGGGAGGGATGAAGATAAGTTGGAACTCAAAGTTTTAGGAACAACTGTTGAGTACTGTTCTTGCTACTAGGAAATAAGAAATACAAGTAAAGGGGTATAGAAAGTTATCTGGCCCTACAGGACAAAAAAGAAGATGGGGACAAGGGAAGGGAGAGATGATAGAAGAGAGGGCAGATTGGTGATAGGGGCAATTAGAATGCTTGGTGTTTTGGTATGGGGGGAGGGGACAAATGGGGATAAAATTTGGAACCTAATATTTTGTGAAAATGAATGTTAAAAGTTAAATAAATTAAAAAAAATAAATAAAGAAAGAAAATTTATGTTCCTTTACTTTTTCACTAATCATCTTGGGAAACATGAGTAATAGTAGTGGTATTTCTGGGTCAAAGAATACGAGCAATTTAAGAATTCCTTGGGCATAATTCTAGACTGCTCTCCAAAATGGTTGGGTCAGTTCACTGTTCCACCAACAGTGAATTAGTGTCCCTAATATTTGCCTCTCATTTCCCATTTTTTGCACACTTTATCTCCTTGTTTATAGGCATAGACTTGGGATGCTGCTCCCCCAGTTGGACACTCACTAGTTGAATTCCCCAAAGGGAAGTGAAATCTCTCTTTCTCAGGGTTTACAGGGGTATTAGTGTCAGGCTTCACCAAAAAGCCACTTTAAAGTTGATATCGGGTTAAAATGAGGCTATTGTGAATCATTGAACATTTAACAAAAGGAGGTGTACTTTATAGCAAGGATATACTATATGTACTATAGCAAGGATATACAAGATTACAGTGGCATTCAGTTTTTCTAGATGCATCCCTCCCCCTGTAACCATATGGAAATATGCTTGGTCAGCAGACCACCATGTGGTGACTCATGTGGTCTTCATACATTCACCATATTGGAAGGACCATGAATCCATGAGTAGTACTTGTTTACTCTTAGGTAAACAAGAAGTTCCATCAGTGAAGGCAAAGGCCAATCAAGTCCTAGGACAAGTTTTGCTATTTTTAAGGGAAAACTAATCTTTGTTTTAGAGACATAGGTAAATAGGGCCATAGGAACATTTGGCAAAATATGGATTCTCCCTTTAGTTAGCTGGTCGGTATGGATATAGATAATTCTCTTTTTTAATTATTTTATTTGTTTTCAGTGTTCTACAATCATTTCCATTTATCTTAGATTTTTCCCCTCCCTCCCCTGCTTCCCCCCTATCATGCCACTTCCTCTCTGAGACTGCATACAGTTGTGTAAAGGTTCTACACATACAATCCCATTAACCACATTTTCATCTTAGTCCTGTTGCATAGAAGAATTAAAATGAATGGGAGAAATCATAAAACAAACAAACAAATAATACAAAAGAAAATGATCTGCTTCATTTTGCGATTGAATTCCATATTTCTTTCCCTGGATGTGGGAGGCTTTTTTGCTTTAAGAGACCACTGGGAATTATTTAAGTCCTTGCATTGCGATGAAGTACTAAGTCTAAGAGAAAATTCCTCACACACTGTGGTTGTTGTGTTTAAAAAGTTCTCCCTGTTCTGCTCCTTTCACTCAGCATCAATTCATATAAGTCTTTCCAGGCCTCTCTGCATCTGATTGACTGATTCTTGACTTCCCATAGAGTCATTAACTTCTAGTTGCCCAGTTCTAATTTTTATCAAATTCTTTTCTTCAGTTAACTTTTGCATTTCCTTTTCCATCAGACCAATTCTTCCTTTTAAGAAATTATTTTCTCCACTTAGTTTTTGTACTTCCTTTTTCATTTGTCCAATTTTCCTTTTTAAGGAGTTTTTCTTTTCAATGAATTCTTTTTTCATACTTTTAAAATCATTTGCTAATTTTTCCTCTGTTTCTCTAATTTAGCTTTCAAAATCCTTTTTCAGGTCTTCTAAGAGTGCTCTTTGTGCTTGTGACTAGTTCATAGTTCGTTTTGAAGTTTCAGATGGAAGTACAGTCTCAATGCTGACCTCTTTGTTATTTGTGTTTTGGTCCTTCTTCTGTTACAAAGATTCCATGTTCTTTTCTTTCCTGCTTTTCTTCTTACTCATGATGATGGGGCTTTGTGTGTTGTGACTTCTGGTTCTTTCAGCTAGAAGCTAAAGAACCTGGTGCTGAGATGACTGGTGTGATGAAACAGAGGTGAAGTGAAGACTTTTTGTGTTTCTCTGGATTTGCCCTGGAGTTAGATTTTTAAGTGTGGAGGAGGGGTGGTCTGGCTACAGGAGGTCTCCTCAACTGAGCTAGAACAAAGGCAAGCTCATAGGTTTATGATCCAGGCTGCCCCAGTATCTTCCTGTTTTCCCTGGGGTGCTGAGGTGTGCCTGGGGTCCTGGTGTTGGTGGTTGCAAGGTTCTACTCCCCTGGAACTCCAGATCTCCTCCCAGTTTGCTGAGGTGGGGCTGTCTGGGACAACTCTGGTTCTGCACTGTTCCCCTTCTGCCACAGAAAGAGGAATCCTCCTTAGCGATTTTCCCAGCCTCACGTGCTATGAGACTATTTACTCCTTCTGCTGATCCCACTGATCTAGAGTGTTTCTAGGGAACTATTTCATGCTTCTCTCAAGGTCAAGAAGGGGAGTGGGAGAGAGCATTTACCAATCACTCTGCCATTTTGGCTCCTGGAAGTTCAGGTAGGTGACTTACAGACATTAAATGTGTGGACTGATAGTCTCAGGAGCAGCCACTGCAGATACCTGGGGCTCCACAGCTCTCATTCACTGGGTTCCACTGGACCCACGTCCTGGACTGATATGCCTAAGATTCTTCAGTGCAAGCTGCTGCCTCAGACTGCTCTGGGATGCACTGTACTGTGAGCTGTGTGTTCCTCCACCCCTGAGGAAGAGAACCTTTTTGTCAACCTTCTAGTCTGTCCTGGGCTGTGAATCTGCCACAGTCTGTCTCCTATTGCATTCTGCCCCTCCAAAATTTGGTCAGATTCTCTTTTTAGAGGTATCTGAAGGAGTTTGTCTAAGAGCTTAGGTGAGTAGCTGCTCTCACTCTGCTGTTCAGGTAATTCTCTTCCCCCAAAACTGAGTCGTCAGAGTTAGGTTTCTCCATCCCCTCATTAGAATAAGCCTGTCTCACCTTACAATATTCATTCTTGTCATGACTTATTAACCAAAGTTGATTTCTACTCTCAGCTACATCCCCTTCTCCAAAGGCTTTATTAGTATTGAAAGTTTCACAAGTTAGTTCTTTTTGATCATCAAGGGGACAAAATAGTCCTTTTGTTAACCTACTTGTTAGTAGTGGTTGATAACACTGATTTTTATAATTTACCCAGAAATCCTATTTCTTGTTGTTGTTGTGGTTGTTGTTGTCTTTTTTTTTTTAACTCACAACAGAACGTTGGGGAAAGAAGGAATGAAATACAGATGCCATTAGGTAGGAACGCAGCGACAAGGTAACACAACTCTTGGTCACCAAAAATCCCTTTCTCTCTTTGTAGAGTCATCATGAAGTTTCTCTTTTTTTTGTAGTACATTGCTAGCCTTTGAGGGTTGGTACCTTCCTAGAGTTCAAAGATAACATAAGTCTTTGAACTTGACAAATCATGTTCCTTGACACTGCCTTTATTTGCATGACTGTTACTCTTTATTGCAGTAATTGTCACCTATTGGTCCAGTCCCTCTAAGGACAAAGTCTATGGGTATTGAGGAGGAGAGAGGCATTCTCTTTTCCATCTTACTTTCCCCACACTTACTACCTACTCACATATCAAGAATGATTCCCTAATCCTCTAACCTGAAACTTTCCATTCCTAGCCTGGTCCACCACTTAAATGGCCTTTCAATTAGGCTGATTCCCTGCTGAAATCTTTCCTACTATTTAAAGTCTCCAGAGATATGGTTATCTTATTTGGTTAGCCAAGCAGATGCTCCCCTTTTTACCTAATCAAAGTGGTTTACAATTCATAGAGAGACAAAAGGGTAAGGAATATCCTGTCTATACAATAAAACACAATACATTATACATTTATTAAGTGCCTGCTATTTACCAGGAAGTGTGTTAAGCTGGAGATACAAATAAGAAAAAAATAATGACAATCACAGTGCTCAAGGAAATAGTAATATAATGGTGGGGGGAGATTGGGGATGAGACAACAGACAAAAGAAAACTTAACTTCCTCAAGGCCCAGGTTAATACCTCATTCGTGAAGCCTCCCTTCTTATCCCTGAAAGTGTTCTTACTCTCTTTCAATTTTTTCTATAACTTTACACGGATTTTTCCTCTGCCTTTACCTTATTCTACCTTGCATTTTTCTCATATGCTTACTTGTCATATAGATGTTATAATTCCTTGAGAGAAGGACCAGTATATTTTTCATCATTTTATTCCAAGTACCTAGCACTGAGCTTTGCACATAGTAGGTACACAATAAATGTTTATTTGATTGAATTGAATATACATTATATACGAGAAAAGGAAATACTTGTTGACTTTATCTTTGAAAGTCTGGAAACCCAATTACTAGGTGGATGATTGGGTGTCTGAAGCTTTTCTTCATGACTAACGAATCAGTCTATATTTTTTCTTTGAGAAAAATCATCCATCAATAATGTGTTTCTTTTGGTACAGAATTTATTTTTGTTTTTTGTTTCTGCTCTGATATTCAGGGAACTTGTTTCTCTACATTAAATCTAAGCTTGAAAAGATAAACACACATGCCCAACTGTGAAATGAAGAAGCTATAAAATCAATTCCCAACAGAATTTTATTCTGACACCCTACTTCCTGGAACAGACCTGTGGAATATCTTATGGGAAAACACACTAAACCACAAAAACCAAATAAATTTTATTAATGCATTTTTTTCTTTCTCTACAGTTTGAGAATTAATTTTCTTGTCTTTATCTCTTCCTCATTTTAAATAAGAATGATGATAGATAGGCATATGTGTAAAGAAGATAGATAAATAGATACCGTTATTACTGGGGCAATCTTAATATTTCATATTGTGTAAGGAATATACAAGTGCCCCATTAAACATTCTGAGTATACCTGATTCTGCAGATCTATTGACAAATCTTGAAGTGTCCTGTTCATTTTTTTCAGTTACAAATTTACAGCAGATTTAGGTTGTTGAAAAAATATTTGATAATGTAATTTACAGTGTTCAGCAGTTTGTTAGCAATTTAAAGCTCCAGACACCTTTCCTGGATCACAAAGCTATGAAAGGAAACCTCTATCCTCATGGAAATTAGTTCTTTTGATTAAGGCAAGTTCACATTAGGGGAATGATAAAGCTATTTGCTTTCCCTAGTCCATGAGAGATATGGAAAAACTATGATGACAGAACAGGAGACTTAATCTCTACTCAATAGACATATAAGAAAGAAGGTCACTAAATATGATTATTTCCTATTAAAAAAATAGTTCCTTCTCT
This sequence comes from Notamacropus eugenii, assembly GCF_028372415.1. Taxonomy (NCBI): domain Eukaryota; kingdom Metazoa; phylum Chordata; class Mammalia; order Diprotodontia; family Macropodidae; genus Notamacropus; species Notamacropus eugenii. The sequence continues at coordinate 338,446,556 of NC_092874.1, read as the reverse complement.
TTGTTACACCATGGAATCCTAATTTATTATGAATGAGTAGGCACATTAACTATTATCTTTAATAACCTTTTTGCCAACTTTTCCAATAGTAATCACTGCTCAAACATCCTACTAGCAACCCAATTTATCTTTGAACACTTCTAATGAAGAGGACACATTTCATTGTTGGCTTTATCTCATTATTCACCTGCCTCCTTACAATTTCTACCACATGAATCTTGGTTATCCTCTAAAGATGAGAAAAAATAAATGCAATTACAAAATTTCAGAAAAAAGAGTTTCAAAATTGGAAAGTTCTTCATATATATATGTATATATATATATATATATGTATGTATGTATATTTTTATAAAAATTCCCTAATCAAAAAAGCAAACAAGAATTTTTAATCATTCATATATTCTACTAAAGTAGGTCTGCACAACTTACTTGTTGTGGTCCTTAGGCCTCTTGTACCTGCCAAAGGATTATTCTCAATATCTTAAGGATGTTTTCTTCTACACTTTTTGTGGGCTACCTGAAATCATTTGGCTGGTCACAGGCACCTGAGGGCCAAATGCTGCTGGTGTACCACAAGTTGTACAGGACTGCACTAGAGTCTGAGTATGCAAATACAAAAATAAGGGTCCTAAAATCAAGACATTTGTCTAATGATTTGGAAGAGAGCAGATACTTAATAAGATGTCAATCATAGTCTGTTTAAAAGCCTATTACAATATTTACCCTATTACAATATTACCCTATTATTTTTATTCTATTTATTATTATTATAAAAATTACCCTATTACAACAGGGACATAACCACAATTTTTAGAGCAAATGTATTCCACTTATAAATAGCTCCAAGGATAAAGGAATTTTTTCTTAAATGAAGCCTTTATCTGTCTTTGTAAAATCATCCCATTGCTTCCAGTTCCTCTCTCACATAAAAGGACTGATATCTGTTAATATTTTATTCAGCAATTAATAGGGGCAGAGACAAGTTGGCAGAGTAGAAAGATACATATACTCTAGTGCTTACCCCACAGCCCACAAAATGCCTGTAAAAAAAAATGACTCTCAAGAAATTTCAGAACAGCAGAAGTCACAGAATGACAGAGTGAAAGAGATTTCCAGGAGAAGGTAACCTAGAAGGCCCACAGGAAAGGTCTATCTCAGGGATGCTGAGTGGAGCAGAGCCTAGCCCTGGTCATGCAACACTGGGAGGAACAGAGCCTGAACAGATCTCCAGGGCAGAATTCCCAGCAGGAAGGGTCCCATATCCCTCAACCCATAAGCAACAAAGAAAGCTCCAAAGGTCAGTGTGGGAGGGCTTTCCCAACTGGGAGAGAGAAGAATGGGGTTCCTCTAGTACTGGCCCCAGGTGGCAGCAGCAGCAGGCTGCTAGTAGCTATACAGAAGCATCCTGGGTCCATTGTTCAGACAGCTCAGCTTAAAGCCCCTGGTGGAATTGAGCAGCTGATCTGAGCAGGCCTCAGTAGTGGTCCTGCCCCTACCCAAAGCTCTTGGAGTAGAGCATCTGATCTGAACCTCAGCCCTCAGTGGCAGCCCTGCTCCCACCCAAAGCCCCTGGGCACGTTGAGCAGCTGATCTGAATCTCAGCCTTGAACATGGTAGTGGAAAGAGGAGAAGCACTAAGACCCTCCTCCTGACAAAGGATTCAGAAGTCAAGTAACTGCTGGGAAAATGCCCAAAAAGGACAAAAATAGACCATGGAAGGTTACTTTCTTGGTAAACAGGTATGTCCTTCCATCCTTTCATATGAGGAAGAACAAGGCAGAAAAAGTCAAGGGCTCTGCCTCCAGTACCTCTCAAATGAATATAAAATGGACTCAGGCCATAGAAGAACTTGAAAAGCATGTCAGCAGCCTGCTAAAGGAAAACCAAAAAAGTGCTGAGGAAAATAGCACCTTTAAAAAGAAGCTAATTCAATTGGAAAAAGAGGTCCAAAAAGCCAATGAGGAGAAAGAGGCTTTAAAAAGCAGAATCTGTCAAATGGAAATGAAGGTTCAAAAGCTCACTGAACGAAATAGTTCTTTAAAAAGGAGAATAGAGTTCAGGGAAGCTAATGACTATGTGATAAAGCAAGACGTCAGAAAACAAAACCAAAAGTTTGAAAAAATAGAAGATAATGTAAAACATCTCACTAGAAAAACAACTGGCCCAGAAAATAGATCCAGGAGAGACATTTTAAAAATTATGGGACTACCTGAATGCCATGATCAAAAAAAGAGCCTAGACATTATCTTCCATGAAATTTCAAGGAAAACTGCCCTGATATTCTAGAGCGAGAGGGCAAAATAAATATTGAAAAAACCCACTGATCACCTCCTGAAAGAGACTCGAAAAGAGAAACTCCTAGGATTATTTTGGCCAAATTGGAGAGTTCTCAGGTCAAGAATAAAATATTGCAAGCAGTTAGAAAGAAACAATTCGAGTACTGTGGAAATACAATCATGATAACACAGGCTCTGGAAGCTTCTACATTAATAGATCAAAGGGCTTGGAACTGGATATTCTAGAAGTCAAAGGAACTGAGATTAAAACCAAGAATCACTTATCCAGCAAAACTGAGTATAATGCTACAAGGGAATAAATGGTCAATCAATGATATACAGGACTTTCAAGCATTCATGATGAAAAGATCAGAACTGAATAGAAAATTTGACTTTCAAACACAGAAATCAAAAGAAGTATGAATAGGTAAACAGGAAAGACAAGTCATAAAGGACTTTCTAAAGCTGAACTGTTTACATTCCTACACAGAAAAATAATATTTGCAACTCTTGAAACTTTTCTCAGTATTTGGCTAGGTGGAGGGATTATACACACACACACACACACACACACACACACACACACAGATAGAGAGTACAAGTTGAGTTGCATCAGAAGAGATGATTTCCATAAAAAAATAAAATGAAAATTAAAGGGTGAGGGAGGAAAATACTGGGAGGAGAAAGGGAGGAATGGAATGAGGCAGGCTATAACTCATAAAAGAGATAAGAAAAATCTTAGCCAATGGAGGAGAACAGGGAGAAGGTGAAAGGGAAAAAGTGAAGCTTACTCTCTTCACAGGCTTAAGGAGGGAATAACATGCTCACTAAATTTGGTATGAAAATCTATCTTACACTACAGGACAGTAGGGGCAAGGGGAATAAGTAGGGTGACATGAATGATAGAAGGGAGAGAAAATGGGAGAAGGGGGTAACTAGAAGTAAACACTTCTGGAAAAAGACAAGGTCAAATGAGAGAATAAAAAAGGGAGGGGGGACAGGGTAATCTAGAGGGCAATATATCTAGTATTACACAATATGATTATTATGGAATTCTTTTGCAAAAGGACATATATATATAATATATGTATTATATATATACATATATATCCTTTATTAAATTGTTTGCCTTTTCAGTGGGGATGGGTAGAGAGGGAAGGAGGGAAAGAAGTTGGAATTCAAAGTATTAAAAATGAAGGTTGAGAATTTTTATTACATATAACTGAGAAATAAATAACACAGGTAATGGGGTATAGAAACTTATCTTGCCCTACAAGAGAGAATATGAGGATAAGGGAAGGAGGAGGTGTGATAGAAGGGAGGGTACATTGACAGAAGAGGTAATTAGAATGCAAGGCATTATGGAGTGGGGGAGGGGAGAGATGGGGAGAAAAATTGGAACTCAAAATTTTGTGGAAATCAATGCCAAAATCTAAAAATAAGTAAACACAATAAAATTAAAAAATATATATCAAGAAGACCAATGTCACTGAATTGTAAAGTATATAAACAAAGACTGCTCCAGGTGGTCATGAAGGGCTTAGAAGCCAAACGGAAGATTTTCTATGTCATCCAGGTAGTGATGGATCCTGGAGTTTATTGAGTGGATAGGTGATATGGTCAGACCTGAGCTTTAGAAAGATCATTTTGACAGCTGAATGGATGTTGAACTGGAGTGGGGAGAGTTTTGTCATTGTCATTGTGTTGTCATGGTCCAAATCTCTTTCCCTCTTATATCCCATCACCAAAAAATTCCCAAACAGCAACAGCAACAAAAACTTAGCAGAGCCAAGAAGAACTAATTACCACACTATTCAAATCTAATTATTATTATTATTTAATTGTGTACCTTGAGTCTATCATCTTTCTGATCAAATACGGAGTTGAGGTGAGCAACAAACATTTTATCAGCTCTATAAAAGTGTGACACAATGGAGAGGAAATTTGTCCTCAATTTTCTGAATAAAATATGAAATAAATGGTTACCTGAGAGTTAATGGGAAATGGAAGAAAGGAGACTTATGGAAGGCGTGAGGACATAAAAGAAGTTTAAGAATAGCTTCTATGGGTAGTGATGAGGAGAATCAATTAGGGAGGAATAGAAATATTTCTTTAATGTAGTGAGGCTTCAGTTTAAGTTGAATAATATATATTCATTTAAAAAAAAGTTTCAATTAACAAGCATTTATTTTCTCTCTCTCACACTCCTCCCACCCCCCCCCCCCCCGCCCCATTAGGAAAGAAAACTAAAATCAAAGGAATGAAAGCAAAGCCCTTGTAGTTACCACAGACAGGCAAGGAAATTAAATTATCTTATTAGCCATATCAAATATGTATGTCTCATTCTTCATCTTGTGCCCTTCATCTCTCTACCTGGATGTGAGTAGCATTCTTAATTTTTAACCCTTTAGAGTCATGTTTATTCATTTGATCATAGTTCTTGAGTGTTACAAAGTTATTTCTCTTTATGTATTATCATTATTTTACAAATTATCTTTCTGGTTCTGTTCAGTTTAGTCTTCATCATTCCAAACAAGTTTTCTCATGTTTTCTTTTCTAAAACTATCCCTTTTTGTAATTTCTTATAGAACAATAGTATAATCATAAGCCATATTATATCAAAAGACATATTTTATTTTTCTCTCCCCCAATAAGTATGCAATCCATTAGTTTCTATTTTTCTGCTACTTCAAAAAATGCTATAAATACTTCTGCACATACAATTTCTTTTCTCTTTCTTTGATATCTTGGGGCAGACCTGCACAATGCATGCCCGACCAGCCAGTTGTGGCCTGCCAAATGATTTCAGGTGGCTTTTGAAAAATGTAGAGAATGTATAAAGAAAACAAAACTGTAAAAAGTGTTTTGTCCATGTCCCACTTGACCCTCCTTTCACTAATCACTATTAAGCCTGTCATCTAATTTGATAGGTGAGTTAGCACTGCTTATGTCTCCTGTTTCTTATATGACCTGCAACAACCAACCATCCTCAGTCTATTTCTAGTTGAAGAAGAGTGAGAGTCATATCTGTTTTCTGCGTTTTTGGTTGTTCCTGGCAATGAACAAGGACAAAGTGAGTGTAGCTACACCAACACAACTGATGCCTATCTGCATGAATGGCAAAAATGCAAGGGCTTCTTCCCCTTCCTTGAGGCATAGTTACCCTCCTAGTTACATGACTGTCTGGTGCTGTTTCCAGTCAGATACACAGTTCACTATTTCTTTGTATGTAAGTAGTTGTTGTCAAGATTTTTTGGTTCTAATATTTAAGCTTTTAGGGTGACTTTGTAAAATGGATGATAAAAAGAAATGGAAAATTGACTCAGAACATAGAGTATTTATTCCAAAGTGGACAAATAGATACTTGTTTACTTACATGAGTGATAAAATACAGTGCCTTGTTTGCCGAGAAGTAATAGCCACTCCAAAGGAATACAATCTGCATTTCCATTTCGAATCAAAACATCCTAACTTAAGCAAACTGGATGCCAATGAAAAACAAGTTAAAGTATCCAAATTTGTTGAAAAATCTCAGTGGAGAAAAATATTTTTTCCACAAAAGTAAACCCAGAAAATGAGGTGGCTACTAAGGTTACTTTTCAGATTTCTAAAGAAATTGATTTCAAACATGATTCTTGAATACAATGATCTGATTGAGGACAAAAAGTGTAATATGTTCCATTATGTAAATGCAAACAGTAAGAAATTCTGAAAAATATATTAAAACTTAAAGCACTTAGGAAATAATTTTTTTAACACTAATGTGATTTCATGATGAGTTAAAATCTTAAGTAATAAGTATAACTAATTGAAATTTCCCTTTTTAACATGATTTATTGGCAAAATAGTTTAATCATTCATTATACCTTGACTTCAGAAATGAGCAGCTAAAAACCTGTCTGCAGCCCAAAGAAGTTTAGCCTATTTTAATTTTGGCTCCTACCTATTGCCAAGTTGTGCAGGTCTGTCCTAGGGGATAGCATTAATATCTGTATTTCTGGATTTAAATAATAGGTACAGTTTAGTAGCTGTGGCATAACTACATTTTTTTTTCAGAATGACTGGATTAATTCATAGCACCATTAACAATCCATAAATTTCCCATCTTCCTGACAACCCCTCCAACAACTGCCATTTTTTCTGTCACAATTGCCAATCCAATGGGTATCAGCTATAACCACAAAACTGTTTTAATTTCTGCTTCAGTAATGACTATTAATTTGAAGCTTTTTTCCACAGGGCTGTAACAGTAAGCTTCCCAAGATATACTGGGGAGACTGCTGCCACAGGTTCTTAGCTCTGCATTCATAAAAGCCAAGGCAACTCTTGAGGGGTTAACAATCACTTTAATCAAGTACATGTATCATTCCTTTGACCAAGCATATACATCATTCACCTACTTCAGAGGAGTCAGCATCCTGAACTTCAAAGAAAATATAAATATCAAAGATCAACAGATATGGCTTCCTTTGCCTGAATTCAACAAAAGGTTGGACCACAACTGTCTGACCATAGTCACCAGAGAGGGAAGCATTAACTTCTGGGTTTTCAAAGCTGGGGGACTCCTTAAAGCAACTTCCCAAACACTTCCAGTCAGTAAGCCCCAAAGTAATCAAAGCTCAACCAATATGGCTTCCTCCACATGAATTCAATAGACAGTCCATCTCTCTGACCATAGTTACCAGAAAGGGGAACATTGACGTCTGAGTTTTCAAAGCCTTTCCTTAAAACAGCTTCCCCGAGTCCTCATCTGGTACTCAAACCTTCTTACGAAAACCAAGTCACAAAGTAAAACCTCAACGCAGAGTATTTAATACTTTGTTTAGAACCAGAGAGCAACACAACCCTTGAAAATCAGTGCCTCATTAACAAAAGGCTTGGCCCTTCCCACAGGTCTCCTCTAATCAAAACCCCCTTAATGGGCAGGCCCTTATTAATGGGTGGGGAAGATGTTTAATCACATTAAAATAATTAACAATACAAAATACATATATTGTTTCTAGTTAAAGAAACTCTTGTTTGAGGGGGCAGAGCCAAGATGGCGGAGTAGAAAGACACACATACACTAGCTCTGAACCCACAGCCCATAAAATATCTGTAACAAAGAACTCCCAACAAATTCTGGAGCAGCAAAAGCCACAGAACAACAGAGCAGATGAGATTTCTGTTCCAGAGAGCTCCGAAAACCTCTCGCAAAAAGGTCCTTAGCGCTGCAGACCTGGAGGCGAGCCCAGCCCTGCCTTAGCCTCATGGTGCCGAGAGGAGCTGATCCAAGCAGGCTTCAGGGACAGAATCTCCAGCAGCCTCGCGGGTCCCGCCACCCACGGGCCCCAAAGGTTGGTGAGAGGGTCTTCTTGGAAAGTTGAGAGGGGAATAGGGTGCCCCCATAACTCAGGCACCCTCAAGAGGCAGCAGCGGAGGCAGGAGCAGACCAGTGCTCCCCAAGCAGGCAGAAGCCTGGATACATTGTTAAAGGGCTCTGCATAAACCCCCTGAGGGAACTGAGCCCAGTGAGGTGGCACTGCCACCACCCGAGCAGGTGAACTTGATCTCACACTGAATAGCAGCCCTGCCCCCTCCAAAAGCCCTGAGGCTGGGAAGCAGCATTTGAATCTCAGACCCCAAGTGCTGGCTGGGAGGATCTGGAGGCCAAGTGGGTGTGAAGAGAATATTCAGAAGTCAAGTCACTCACTGGGAAAATGCCCAGAAAAGGGGAAAAATAAATAAGACTATAGAAGGTTACTTTCTGGGTGAACAGGAATTTCCTCCCTTCCTTTCTGATGAGGAAGAACAATGCTTACCATCAGCGAAAGACACAGAAGTCAAGGCTTCTGTATCCTAGCCCGTTCAATGGGCTTAGGCCATGGAAGAGCTCAAAAAGGATTTTGAAAATCAAGTAAGAGAGGTGGAGGAAAAACTGGGAAGAGAAATGAGAGACATGCAAGCAAAGCATGAAACACAAGTAAACACCCTGCTAAAGGTGACCCAAAAAAATGCTGAAGAAAATAGTGCCTTGAAAAATAGGCTAACTCAATTGGCAAAAGAGGTTCAAAAAGCCAATGAGGAGAACAATGCTTTCAAAAGCAGAATTAGCCAAATGGAAAAGGAGGTTCAAAAGCTCACTGAAGAAAATAGTTCCTTCAAAATTAGAATGGAACAGATGGAGGCCAATGACTTTATGAGAAACCAAGAAATCACAAAACAAAACCAAAAGAATAAAAAAATGGAAGATAATGTGAAATATCTCATTGGAAAAACAACTGACCTGGAAAATAGATCCAGGAGAGACAATTTAAAAATTAGGGGACTACCTGAAAGTCATGATCAGAAAAGAGCCTAGACATCATCTTTCATGAAATTATCAAGGAAAACTGCCCTGAGATTCTAGAACCAGAGGGCAAAATAAGTATTCAAGGAATCCACAGATCACCATCTGAAAGAGATCCAAAAAGAGAAACTCCTAGGAATATTGTGGCCAAATTCCAGAGTTCTCAGGTCAAGGAGAAAATATTACAAGCAGCTAGAAAGAAACAATTCAAGTATTGTGGAAATACAATCAGGATAACACAAGATCTAGCAACTTCCACATTAATGTATTGAAGGGCATGGAATAGGATATTCCAGAAGTCAAAGGAACTAGAACTAAAACCAAGAATCACCTACCCAACAAAACTGACTATAATACTTCAGGGGAAAAATTGGCCTTTCAATGAAATAGAGGACTTTTAAGCATTCTTGATGAAAAGACCAGAGCTGAAAAGAAAATTTGACTTTCAAACACAAGAATGAAGAGAAGCATGAAAAGGTAAACAGCAAAGAGAAGTCATAAGGGTCTTATAAAAGCTGAACTGTTTACATTCAATATTTGTAACTCTTGAAACTATTCAGTATCTGGGTACTGGCTGGGATTACACACACACACACACACACATACACAGCACAGAATGAATTGAATAGGATGGGATCATATCTTAAAAAAATGAAATCAAGCAGTGAGAGAGAAATACATTGGGAGGAGAAAGGGAGAAATGGAATGGGGCAAATTATCTCTCATAAAACAGGCAAGCAAAAGACTTATTAGTGGAGGGATAAAGAGGGGAGGTGAGAGAAAAACATGAAGTTTACTCTCATCATATTCCACTAAAGGAAGGAATAAAATGCACACTCATTTTGGTATGAAAACCTATCTTACAATACAGGAAAGTGGGAGAGAAGGGGATAAGCAGGGTCGGGGGGATGATGGAAGGGAAGGCATGGGGAGGAGGCAGCAATTTGAGGTCGACACTCATGGGGAGGCACAGGATCAAAAGAGAGAATAGAAGTAATGGGGGGAAGGATAGGATGGAAGGAAATATAGTTAGTCTTATGCAACACGACTATTATGGAAGTCATTTGCAAAACTACACAGATTTGACCTATATTGAATTGCTTGCCTTCCATAGGGAAGGGGTGGGGAGGGAGGGAAAAGAAGTTGGAACTCATAGTTTTAGGAACAACTGTCGAGTACTGTTCTTGCCACTAGGAAATAAGCAATACAGGCAAAGGGGTATAGAAAGTTACTTGGCCCTACAGGACAAAAGAAAAGATGGAGACAAGGGCAAAGAGGGCTGATAGAAGAGAGAGCAGATTGGTGATAGGGGCAATTAGAATGCTCGGTGTTTGGGGTGGGGTGAGAGGACAAAAGGGGAGTAAATTTGGAACCCAAAATTTTGTGAAAATGAATGTTAAAAGTTAAATAAATAAATAAATACATACATACATACATAAATTAAAAAAAAGAAACTCTTGTTTCTATACTCCTTGTAAAGACTCTTGATTGATAAAGGCAAGAGTTAATCAGAGGCACTTAATTATACTAAAACAAAGGCAGTAAAAGATTCTACTTTGATTGCCATCACAATAGCTCTTAACAGCTTTATTTTTTTTCCCCTTAAGAATGGCCAAATCAAGTATGGCAGAGTAGATACATGAACCTGCTCAAGCTCTCTCCCCAAAGCCCTTAAAATACCTTTGAAAAATGCCTCTCAACAAATTCTATAGCAGTACAAACCACAGAATGACAGAACAAAACAGATTTCCAGCCCAAGACAACCTGAAAGTCCAATAGGAAGGGTCTATTGCACTGAGCTCTGAGTGAAGCATAGCCCAGCGTAGGCCTAGCAGGCACAAACAGGATTGGATCAGTCTTCAGGGTGCTGAATCATGAGCAGTTGCTGAAGTTTCCAGATTTCTAAACCCAGAAATGCCAAAGAGAACTTCAAATGTCAGTGAGAAAGCTCTTTCGCCTCAGTGAGAAGGGAGCATGATGTGGCCTAAGCCCCAGGCCCAGGACAGCTGCAGTCACTACCACAGCAGCAATTTGTCCTGGAGCTCTCTGCCTGCAGAGGGGGGAATCAAGTACCTGATCTTAGTCTTGGTCCTGAGAGGTGATGTTGTGGTAAGGAGGAGTGTTGTTATGGCAGAGCTGGTGGTGACTGTGGAGAGGCAATCCTACTCCCAGTTTCAGTGCAGAAAAGAATGCTTGTGGTTGTTCACAGACCAGAGTGCAGGACAGGAGAGGAGTAAATATCTCTCCTTTGACTCTGTCACTTTGGAGGAACTGAGAACTTATAGGTTCCCAGAAATATCTTAGGGAATAGCTGCACAAAACCTCTGAAGCCTGTGGTAGTACACCCTCCACTTGACAAAGGGCTCAAAAATCAAGCAATTGGCTGGAGTAATGCCCAAAAGGAGAAAAAATAAGACTATGGAAAGTTACTTTCTTGGTGAAAAGATATTTTCTTCCAGCCATTAAGATGAAGAAGATCAAAGCATGCAACCAGAGGAAGACCGAAGTATACAACCGGAGAAAGACAACAAGGTCAAGGAGCCTACATCCAAACTCTCCAAAAGCAAACAAACAAACAAACAAAAAAGAACAAACCCAACATGAAATGTTCTCAGGCCATGGAAGAGCTCAAAAAAGGACTTTTAAAATCAAGAGAGGTGGAGGAAAAATTGGGAAGATCAATGCAAAAAAAAATCATGCAAAACAAGTCAATGGTTTGCTAATGGAGACCCAAAAAAATTCTGAAGAAAATAATACCTTTACAAATAGACTAACCCAAATGGTAAATGAGGTCCAAAAAGCCAGTGAGTAGAAGAATGCCTTAACGAGCAGAATTGACCAAATGGAAAAGGAGGTTCAAAAGCTCACTGAGGAAAATGTTCTTTAAAAATTATAATGGAGCAGATGAAAGCTGGAAAGAGATCCCAAAAGGAAAACTAGGACTATTGTAGCCAAATTCTGGAGTTCCTCAGTCAAGGGAAAAAAATATTACAAGCCAGAAAGAAACAATTCAAGTATTGTGGAAATACAATTGAGATAACATAGAATTTAGCGACTTGTACACTAAGGGATTGAAAGGCTTGTAATATGATGTTTCAGAGATCAAATGAGGTAGGGTTAAAACCAAAGGTCATACAGCTAGTGAGTGTCAAGTGTCTGAGGTGAGATTTGAACTCAGGTCCTCCTGACTCCTGCATTGGTGCTCTATCCACTCCATCACCTAGCTGTCCCCATGATTCAAATGAGCTTCTTGTAAACAAACAACTTTTGGGTTCTACTTTCTAATCCTGTCTGGTTTTAATCTTTCATTTTATAACTGAGTTCCTCCCATTCACATTCATAGATGTGGTAGCTGATTAGACATTTCATCCCATCCTGTTCTTATACTTTTTCTTTCTTGGCCACTTTATCTTTACAGATTACAGGTGGTAAGAGATGAAATGGGCTCACCACGAGGGCCCTATGCTTAATTCAGTTGTTCATAGTGTATATTAGCATATATCTATGAACCTTGACTTCAAGGTCATCATGGCTGAAGTTTCCAGGTCCAGATATTCTACTCCTGAAACCTTGAACTGAAGAGGACAAATGAAAGACCAAAACCCCATGCCCATTTCTTCAAACCACAGGGCTTAATTGAATAGGTACGTGGCACTTCCCCACTCCTCACCTACGCTATTACCCATTGATGGAGAAGAGAGAAAGAGAGAGACACAAAGACAGAGAGAGAAGGAAGGAGATGAGGAGAGAAGGAGAGAATATGCAAAAGTAATAGCTTTAATGAAACAGTCATGTCCAGATGCCAGAGAAAAGAGGCTGTTCTTACTTACCTGTTAAGTAAGTGCACACTATCTTCTGTCCATCTAGGTGATCTGGGCATGTCTTAGAGACCTGTTATATGAGACTTTTCCCTTTGAATTCAGAGATAAAACTTATAAAGGAAATAAGAATTAAAATCATATAATATGGGAGTTGTCATCATTTGTGCCTGAAGGAAATTTGGTACTGCTTAAGCAATAGTAGCTTTTGCTAATTTTGCTCAATATTTAGATCATTTCATACACACACACACACACACACACACACACACACACACATTCCACAGGACCCATATGTGGGAACATGGCATATAGAAAGTTCAATCAATGAGTAGGGCTTAGGGATTCAGCATCTTCAGGGCTTCTTCACTCATCTTTCTGACTTTAGGCACTACCCCTGTGAATTAGAAAGTGTAGTAATTGTCATGTTTCCTCCCATAGTTCAATGAGCCACCAATTCTATTCCAGTGAATTGGTTTCCAAAGTAGAATTTCCAAACTCCTAGATGCATAGGAAATAAAGCAAAAAAGTGAGAGATCAACAAATTCCAAAATAGCTTGCATCCTGTACTTGCCACAACAGTCAATAGCAAACCATGTATCATGCAAATCCTTGCCATTCCGGAAGCATTAAACACCTCTTCTACTCTTAACCCTTCTAACTACTAGAACCACTGCAGAAATTCTCAGGCTTTCTCCATCTTACCAGTCTTTATCTGTGATAGGCTACTTGGCAGCTTTTGTGAAAACAGAGACTCAGATATTTGTAGAAGTTATGCAGGCACTTTCAGGGGAACTGTTACCCCAATCATTCTAAGCACACTTTGTTTCCCAGATCTCCTTCCTGTATTAGTGTAAGGGAACCTGTCACTGTGTCTGTGTTTTGCAGTTACTAAAAATATGACCACTGGTCCTTCTTTCATTTGTGGTAAGGGAGAGTGACTTTTCTGCACTGAAATTCACATGTTTGGTTTTAATATCTATAAACTTGGCTGAATCCCTGAATTCATGAAATAAGCCATAGGAAAAAAAAGATATTTTTGAAGATAAAATAAGAGACCTAGAGTAACATTGAAAAATATTTACAGAGTTTCATACTCCTATATTGGAAGCAAAGCATGTCATCAAAATGCATTTATTTGGAAATACTATAAAAACAAACAAACAAACAAAACCTTGAAAAGCTTTTGCCTCCAAAATATTACATTTCCCAACATTTTCACATGATCCAAAATATCATAAATAAAGCATGTATCAAGTACCCTAAGAAAAATAAGTTAATTGCAGACATATATTGGCAGTCTCCATTTAGTACTAGACAAAATGACAGTGGTAAAGTGCAACTACATTATTTTGAACTCCTAAAATTCTATTTAAAAATTTCTAAATACAGAAGTGGATATTTTTATCCATATCTTTTGTCAATATCCAGAAGAATTCTGTTTTTTAAACATCCAAGAAAGGGTAAATAAGTGTTAGATACCATATGCAATATATATGGTTCTTGGAAATTTTCTTAAGGGTCTATACACAATTGAAAAGGAAAATAGAGAAAAAGAAGCATATTTGCCTTTTAGCTAATAAACACTGGTAGGGTGTTCAGAGAAAACTACTTTTTTTAGCCTTACTGCTGATGTAACCTTGACACAGACACTACTAAGAGAATGGGGTAGGCCTTAGATGATTTTATCAAGGATGCATCTATTGCTGACCTTAGGGCACAAAATAATTTCTGTGTAACTTCTTGCTTTATCTTTTGCCTTAGATCTCAAAGCAGTTTATAGCACATCCTGATGCACATCAGGCATCATACATAACACAAAGAAATTCACCCAAGTTCTTAGATTCCCCAGCAGTACATTACTATTCTGGAAAGGTTTGACCAAGCTGCCTTGCTTTTCCAGTCTATAAAAATACTACCCTGCCATAACATCACACTAAAACAATTTAAACAACATTCCAGATATTGGGGCTCTCACTGTTTTTTTCATAGTCAATCTTAAGAATAGGAGTGACAGACATAGTGAGACTTAGGAGAGAGAAAAAGAGAAACAGAAACAGAGAGATAGACAGGCAAAAAGACAGAGACAAAGAGATAGACCTACAATGCCAGAGAGACAGAGAAAAAGAAAAACAGGAGGACAGAGACACAGGCTCTCCCTGAGGTTATTGACAACAGTTGAGGCTTTCTTGCCCTACATGTCATGCATCCTGCTTTCCCAATTATTGTGACACTTAAATGACTAGACAAAATATATTCTCCCTATGCCAGATATAATCATACAAAAATATAAGCAAAACAATTAAACAGGAATAGAAAAATATGTTATGATACTATGCATTTGTTGGACAGCATAAAGAAAAAAGAATGAAGTAAATGGATAACTTTCTGCTTAGTTGGAGCAGTTGACTTTTGCTTATACTTTTTGCATTGTATACAATGAATGTTTTTTCATGGGTAATTATGACTCCTCAGAAAAAAAGCTGTTTATTTTACTAGCTGTCATTACCAATTATTTGATTATTGTGTGATGTATTTTTCTCTTAATATTATATAGAATAAAACATTCATCAGCTTAGCTAGCTTCACTGATCAATTAGCTGAATTACTGATTCTTTACAAATTACTATTTACAAGTCTTCCCTATTCCCAACCTACACTCAGAGATTTTAATTTAATTGAAATGATCATATTTTCTAACTCAAATTGTAGTCACTTTTTAAGTCACAGTATGTCAGTGTATTGAGTTTGGAAATGACCATGAAAACTTTTTTTTCACATAATGATTTTCTGCTTAACTCCTTGGCAAAGTGATTAAAAATGTTAAACTTAAAGATGCTAAACATTTTTTCTTTTACAAAAAGACAAATATTCCAAATAAGCTGGCCTTTTCTAGAGTACAAATGTCTGTGAATAGTATTTTTCTTAACATATATTTAAACATACGCACATATGTAGTCATATACCCTCAGTCACAAAATCTGTCCCTTTACAATAAAGGTTAACTTCAAAAATATTATTGATACCTTTTGATGCTATATGATTTTTATTTTCCAATCTGTCTCTTACTTTTCCTCACCCCAAATGCTATCGCTTATAAGAAAAGCATTTAAAATGAAAGGGAAGGGAAGAAACCAATTCAGTGAAATTAGCCAAGACATGAATCGATTTTATCTACCATGACCTCTACAAAGAAGATTAGGAAGAACCTTCTAACATCTTTTTTTCTTCAAGGGCAAACTTGGTCTTTGTAATTATGGCATTCAGTTTTGATTTGTGGATGTTGCAATTCTTTCCATTTACATTCGTGTTGTCAATAAGCATATTGATTTCCTGGTTTAACTTATTTCATTTTGCATCAGTTCTTATAACACTTCCCCTCATTCCCTTCCCCGTTCATATTCAACACTTCTTAAGGTCTAGTAATATCTAATGACATTCATGCGCTAGATAGTCTAGCTGTCGTCCAAATAGAAGGTAATATATTTTGTTTCCAATTCTTGGCTACAAAAGCTATAATTATTTTGATATATGTTGACCTTTTTGTCTTTGATCTCAGAATATGTGCCTTGGAGTGGAATCACGGTATCCAAAACTATGGACAGTTTAGTCACTATTTGGTGTAATGCCATTTTTAAAAGAATTTTGGCACTAATTCACAGCTTCATGTCAACATAAATTTTGTTCCTGTCTTCCCAACCTTGTCTATTAACATCTTTAAAAAAAATCAATTTTCTATGTGAGTGGTGAAAAGTTTGAATTTCTCTTGTCAATAATTTGGAGGCAGTTTTCTTAATTTTTTAGTGATTTGCAATTCTTCTTTTGAGAATTATTTGTTCATATATTTAGCCCACTTATCCACTGTATTTTGGTTTTCTGTTTTTGGTGTTATTTCACCAATTGATGAGTGGCTACTTAAACTACTCATCTTTCTGCCTTGGGGCTCTTATAGGATTCTTTACATTTTCTAAGTGGCTATATATTCCCCTTTGTCATAATTCCTCTCCAGATTGCACTCAGGAACTCTTCTTCATACTGAAGCCCCAGTCTAACCCTCAGATTCAGAAATAGAAGCACCTTCTTTCCCCGAAGCTTCTCTCTGATTGGATGGTTCCCCCACAGCCTTCATTTAAGGAAGGCAGCCATGCCAGTCACAACTCCTTTCCAGGCTGCAATGATGACTTTCTGTAGGTGAGATATCTCTGTCCTGTCCCCAACCCAACCTTTTCAGTTTCTTTTTATGTGTTGTTAAGTCATGTGTGTCTTGTATGACTCTTCATGACCCCATTTGGAGTTTCCTTGTCCAAGATCCTGAAGTGGTCTGGCATTTTCTTCTCCAGCTCGTTTTATGGATGAGAAAAGTGAAACAAATGGAGTTAAGTGACTTACCCAGGGTCACACAGCAAGTGTCTGAGGCCAGATTTGAACTCATGAAAATTAATTTTCCTGACTCTAGGCTTGACACTCTATCCATTGTGCTATCTTCCCCCATTAGAAAATAAGGTCCTTGAAGACCAAAGTTTGTTTTTCCTTCTACTTGGATTTGTATTCCAATGACTTTGCACATAGTATATATTAAACAAAAGCTAAGTCACTGAGTGATTTGAAAGGGGTTACTGCTTCATCTGTGAAAGTTCCAAATTTACCTTATTTAAATTTCCTGCCTTTTATGGAGTTGCAGTGTTGCAGAGTGTCTTTCTCTTCTTTTTCATCCTTCCTGTCATATTCTGAGGTGGTTGTGTGACATGATAGAAACAGTCCTGGTTTTAGAGTCAGAAAACTTGACTTTGAATACTGATGACTTAATATCTGTGACCTTGGACAAGTCATTCGGGCTCCATTTCTTCATTTGTAAAACGAGGAGGCTGTTTTAGATGATCTATGAATTCACTCTCCACACAAAATCCTGAGATGTCACTTTGACTGTGTATGCCTTTAGAAGCATTTTCTGCTTCACTTTTTTCCTGCATTACTTCTTTCCTCCCATTTCAGAACATTCCCTCCTCTGTAAGAAGCCACTCTTACAAAGACCTTCCCTAATATCATTCTTTCTTCGGACACCAAAACATACACTTAACCCATTAGATTGTGATAGTTCTATTTAACACTAGAAGGAACAGGACTTTAAGAATGTCTTAAAGGACTCAACTAGATCCATTGACAGTTCATTTTTTTTACCTAGAAGGGAAAGAAAATAGAAATAAAGTGAATAACATTCTGTATTTCAAAATAAAGTATTTTTTCTATCAATTGATGTGCCCAGTCTTTGTAATGTTGCTCAGGGTTGCCCCTAAAATATTGGGATTAATTCCACACTTTCTGGCTTCTCTCTTCAACATAACTTTAGGGAAACTGAAGTATTTTAGCACCTAACTCTTCTTCTGGCAGATATTGTTATTAATACCTATTTAACCCTGCCTAAATTGCGACCTCTTTTGTTCATGTGAAAACAAAGCTGAAACTTTTACAAATGTAAGAGGCACCCATTCTCAAACCAAACACTAAGTGGAATATATTTGTTTAGTCAATTAGTTCTTTACAGCTCTTGGCGACCTTATTTGAGGTTTTCTTGGCAATGATACTGCAGTGATTTGCTATTTCCTTCTCCAGCTCATTTTACAGATGAAGAAACTGATACAAACAGGGTTTTAAATGACCTTCCCAGTGTCACACAGCTAGCAAGTGTCAGATGTTGGATTTGAACTCAAGTCCTCCTGACTCCTGGGTTGGCACTCTATCCAATTCATCTCTTACCTGCCCAAAGGAATATATAGGCACTACCGTATGTTGTCAGGGAAGAATATTGTTAGAGGACTTAGAAGGAATAGAATCAGATATGTAATTAGTAACTTCCTACAAATGTAAAGGTGACTATCCATACATTCATATATCCATACATATATACTTATACACATATGTATATATACACAGACATGTATATACATATGCTACATGTCATTTGTTGAAAGACATGACTCTTACAACACCTTTCCCAGATCTAAAGGTAAATTAGAGTTTACCAGATTAAAATATAGACTATGAGTAAGGAACACTGCATCAACACTCACCTAGTAAACACACATACACACATAAAGAGTGCACATATTTACACCCATATAATTTCAAATTAGCAGGTAACCTTACTCACTCTGTTCCATTATCCTCTCTGTCATACTGCTCTTCATCAATGGATTTCTACCTTCTATTTCATTGACTTTGTTCTTATCTACTTGATAGGATCAGAGGATTTACAGTTGCAAATCTGGTCATTTTAAAGATTTCCATAATGACTTCACAAAGCAGTTCTAAACTTCTTAGAAAATCTGATTAGAGGATTTTCTAACACAAAGTCATTTTCAGAAATCCCATGTAGTTAATACAGAACTTTACGAAGTCATCATAAATATCACTTGCGTCTTTGTATTGGCTTTTATGTCACAAAACTACCCACCAATGAAATTCTTTGACATTCAGGACAGGGTAAATCAATGTCCAATGTATCAAATCTTGTCTGTGCCTATTAAATTGCACGCTGGGATAAGCAATATACCAAATCCTTTTGTTTGTCTGATTTGCCATTTCATTTAAAAAAGCTCACTCAGTGTATGCTTGCAGTCAATCTTGACATGATTTTTTTCCCTTAATACTATCTCTAACTCACTGTGGGTAAAGATCTGACATTTTACTGGGGGCTTCCATCTTGAATCTTCTGTCATTTTGTCAGTCGCCTCTCATTTGAAGTAAAAGGATAAAAAAGACAAATTTGCATTTTGACATCTTCTGACTTCTTGCTAGAGATGATGAATCCTTGTTCCATGGAAAGCTCAAAATAATTGAGCAATGCAAAGGTAAATTGGAGAACAGTGTTCACAGTAACTTTAGTCTTCACAGTCTGTCAAAGCATGGTGTCAGGTTATAAAACAATGGTCTATCAGAAAGGCACCTCATCTTTGTGCCTGTTTGTTACACGTGTACACATGGGGTGTTTTCTCTATGTGAGGAAGAACTTTGTTTTGTTTGTTTGTTTGTTGTTGTTTTAAAATTTCCTTTTGTTGAAAATCAACATGAAGGATTAGGATGTGGGTAAGCTTCAATTTTGAAAGTAGAAATCCATTTTTGAAATTCATATTAGTGAAGCATAGGAATTATCTATACTTGTAATAGACTTTAAAATCAAAACATTATTAGACAGAGTTGGACAACTCTAGTATCACACTGGAACACAAAAAAATTGTCATGTTATATATCTTTTAAGAATCTTTGCTTATAATTGGGTTAATTATTTGTACTGTATCTATAACTCCGTTGTCAGAGCTCTTTCTCCTGCCATGTGGACCTAGTTTAACATTGGGGAATATTTCTCAGGAAATATTCTCCTATCTCCAGTCTCTTCTTTTTTTCGAGGTAATCCTGGGAATTTCAGTATCTGGATTGAGTTGTCCTCCATGAAAAGACCATTTTGGCCCTTCAAGAAGCCAGTTAAAAATAATTCAACATAGAAAAGGTTTTATTTACACAATATAAAATACTGAAAGGACATGAACCTGAATCAATACATAATTAAGGAAAACTTATCCTCCCACTTCCCATGGTACCAATTGATGAAGTTCTTTCAAATTACAGCCCTGTTCACTATAGCACCCTTCCCCTTCCTAAGAATAGAAAGCAATTTATGAAAAATATTTCCCTTAATGTTATTTCTTCCAAATATGTGTGCACATTAATTTATTCTTTAAAGTAACAAAATCATGGTCATAGTGGACAAGTAATTGACTCCTTGAAGCTGGTCTAAGCAAACAACAAAATAAAACAAAAAATAAAATCAAACTATCCAGCATCGACTATACAGTTCTCGTCCAGAAGATCCATACTATGTCTTCGACTGTTAGATTTATTTGCACTCTTCTGAGGATAATCCAACCTCAAGTGGTCACATTTGAAGTTTTTAAATATATGAAACAAAACACTCTTTCAGATTTTGAGTAGTTCGTTTGTATTTGAAGTGGTAAGGAAACATGCCTGGGGATTGACAAAAACAGTGAACTTTCTCCTGGAAGTTCAATTTTGTGCCCCCTCATTTGTGTATACAAATGCGAGACAGTGAGTGCTTAAAACTGACCCTGGTAGTAAGAGTTGAGAAAATCAGTTCTTAGGGCTTTTTTTTTTTTTTTTTTTTAACAAACAGGAAACAAATGAAACAAAGGAACAAAGCAGATTTTTCCTCCTTTCTTCCACCCAGATTTATTGTAATATAATCCTGCAGCAGAAGCACGTGGTCATAGGCAGCATTTGCTTGTATATAAAAATTGAGAAATGAAAAGGAAACTACTTTCCAAACTTCCTATTTTGGCATAAAGACTTTTCAATCACTAAACATTTATTTAGTATCTTCTATGAGTAAGTTACTGTACTAAGTGTCAGAATTAGTGGATTTTTATTTTCCTAGATAGAAAACTCTCATCATTTAGCCTATTTTTAGAAAGAAAATTATATTCCTGGGGAAGTATCAAATTTGAGAATCATCTTATTGGAAACTCCAAGTTTAATAATTTCAGAGTACAGGTGGAGGTGATAGAGAGCCCTGCCAAGTGATATCTCTCAGTAACCAGTGAAGAAGCATCCAGAAAACACTAAAAAGACCAAGAACAGTATAAGTAATGTTAGAAAATCATCAGCCTTCAACAATCAGAGACATGATTCTTCTCTGTACAAGTGACTAATGTGTTTCCTCTGTTGGTAAATCTCCCTCTTCATGCCTTAGTCAAATGTGTGCAATAGTTAAGTATCTTTCTGTTTGTGACCTCTATGTGTATCTACTCACCTTGTTGGTTCTCACTGTTTTGTGGAAGAGTGTACCCTGGATTTAAGGGGTAAGTATATATTGTGGCTATTTTCCTTACTATGTTATTTTCTCTGAACTAATTTTTATTCTCTAACTGCAGAAAAGCAAACATGTAAGTGAGGGATCATGAGGCAACTGTCCTCTAGAACATCCAAACAACAAATTCAGGGACTTCTAATCTCATATCTTTACAAAATAGGTCACTTCAATTTTGACTTCAAATTCTTGTCATTTTAAAGAATTTTGTCAAGAGGATTAGGGAATTGAGGAATAGGGATCCCTTGAGAAGCACTCAGAAAACTTTTTTTCCAGAATTGTTGGGACACATGGGATATTATTTTCAGAAATAGATTACAGAGGACTTTGACATTAATTGCTTTAAAAAATTGGTAGTGCAAAACGGGAGAGAAGATCTGAGATATAATAGAATAAGAGGATTTTAGATCAAAAAGGAACTAAATCTAGTATAGTGGAAAAACACATTCAATTAGGAGTCATAACCTTGGGTTAACAGCCAGACTTATCTAGTTATTTTCTAGGTTTTGTTGGGCACGTCATTTCACTTCTCTTGTTTTCAGGTTCCTCATTTATTTAAAAGATAAAGGATGTTGAGCTATATAATTTCTTGAATCCCCCCAGCTCTTGAGTTAATGAACTTTAGAGATTATCTTGTCCAACCTCATTACTTTATAGATGAGGAAATTATTATGGGTATAATAGAGGCTAGAACAGTTCTCCTATTGTAGGTGTTGAGGTCTTTTTTATCATTTTAAGCTGTTGCTCCAAGTAAAGGTTCCATGGGGTAGAGAAATATTATGTTAGATGTTTTCACAATCCTTCCTTCTTGCATTTTAAAATAAAAGAAAAGAAGGGAAGATTGTGCAAATAAATAAAGCTCATGGTTTTAGTTTCTTGACTTAAGGATAGCATATATGTATACATATATATATATATATCATATGTTTATATATGTATGTATACAGTATAGATTTTTAGCAAGACATTCTATGTTAAGTGTTTTCATTTTTAAAGTAGTTTCATATAAATGACATACATCTGTTCTTCAAAAGGTGCAGAGGATAATAAACTTCAACTGCTCATGAGTTTTATTAGATTCAGTCTATATTGGATTCGATTCACATTATTTGAATATTTTAAAAAATTGTTCATAAAAAAATGTGTAACTTTGTTTCATGTTTTTCTCCTTCACAGACACTTTATATTCTCACCAAACAAGACTTTTATTGAATCCTCAAAATTAATGCTTCATATTCTGCTTCTATACTTTCAGAAATCATCCCCCATTGCATGGAATGTACTCCCTTATCATCTCTTCCTCTTATACTCTTTATCTTCCTTCAAAATTCAACTTAGGTGTCCCCTTCTTTGGAAAGCATTGACTCATAACTCCAAAAACCTTGTCTGCACTTATTTGAGCATAGGTTATATCATCTCCCCTTTTCCATCCATAAATAATAAGTGAACTCTATAAAGACATGTACTATTATTTCATTTGACCCTGTATACAAACATCTAGCACAGTGCCTTACAAATAGCAGGAACACGGTCCAGGACTGTACCCCTGATTTCATTGTTATAGAAATCTCTCAGATAAGGACATTTATTATAACATCTTTTTAATTTATATTCTTAAAGGGTTGCTTAGAGCACTGGGATATTAACTGAGTTGCACATAGGTCACAGGATTGTAAAGCTGATAAATACATCAAAAAAGTCTGAAAATATATGCAGTATCCTAAATGCATTGACTTTCTAATGCTTCAAAAGAGTGAAGCAGAGTACCTTCTCATATTTTCTCATTTGAACAAGACTTATTCTTTGAAATTTTGCAGTATTCACATTTTGTTTGGGGGTTGTTCTTTGCATTTATATTGTTGTACTCTACATCTGATCATGCAAATCTTTCACTACTTGTCTTTATTCATATATTTGTCATTTTCTACAGCATAGTAATATTCCCTTACATCCATGTATAATAATTTGTTTAGTCATTCTCTAATTAGTGGACACTCACTTTGTTTACAAGTCTTTGCCACCCCTCAAATAGTGCTGCTTTGGAGACTTTCTTGTTATGAACAGCCTCCTTGCAGTATAAACCTAGTAGTGGAAACTCTGAGTCGCTTTATTTGCGTAATCACAAATTACTTTTCAAGATGGTTTTATTGACTCACAGATCCACCAAACAGGACACCAGTGTGCCTATCTTGCCATAATGTCTCAACGTTAATGATGTACATCTTTTATCATGTTTGCCAATTTAAAGGGTGGTTTAATTTCCATTTCTCTCATTTTAAGTTATATGGAACATTATTTTATGATTTGAATAACTGTTTCTTATTATGTTTTTGACCACTTACCTTTTGAGAATGACTTTTGGTTATGAATTTTGTTACTGCTATAAAATTTTGTAAAGATAGTTTGAGTGGTATAACATTTAAACTCTAAATTAACTTTTATGGTATTGTCATTTTTTATATTGGCATGACCAAGTCAGGAACAGTGAATACTCCTCCAACTATATAATGTTTATCATTTCTTTAAGGAACATTATGCTACTGAATTCACAGAAACTTTTTGTGTGCTTTAGTAGATTTAAACCCAAATATTTTTATGCATTTTGTTGGTAGGAAAGGAAGAATTTTCCTTCTTACTATTGTCTCTTAAATTTTGTTCTTGTATAGAAATGCTGTTGATTTTTTGTGGGTTTATTTTGTACCCTGTGTTTGTTCAACCTAGTATTTGCATCAAGTAGTATCAAGTATTTCCTAGGATTGTCTAAGTAAGCCATAATGTCATCAGAGATAGGGTAGTTGTATCACTTATTGACCTATATTGGCATCTTTTATTTCTCTTCTTTTATTGATATTGCTAGAATTTCTAGAACAACATGAAGTACTAGTGGGAAAGTAGGCATCCTTGTTTTATTGGTGTAATTGTTGGGAAAGCTTCTAGTATACCCCCATATGATTTTTAATTTTCATCTTGAATAGATATCTCTTGAGGGATTTAAAAAAGACGATTGTATGCCTATGTTATATAAGGGGTCCCCTCCCCATAATGAGTTTTCTACTTTGTCAATGTCTTTTTTCTGTTATTTACTGAGAAAATTACAAGTCTCTGGATTTTTACAATTATTATTGAGAACTTATTGTTATTTTAACTTTATTATTTTGAAAATTTCTT
This sequence comes from Notamacropus eugenii, assembly GCF_028372415.1. NCBI lineage: Eukaryota > Metazoa > Chordata > Mammalia > Diprotodontia > Macropodidae > Notamacropus > Notamacropus eugenii. Next base: position 338,422,088 of record NC_092874.1, on the reverse strand, counting down.
TTAATGTTGAAGTATCTCTCCATTGCTGCTTTAAATCCAGCATTTTCACAGTGAAAGATTGTGTGTGTGTGCATATGTATGTATGTATGTATGAATTGATGTAGAGACTTTTTTATTTAATACTTTTCATCATTATTCATTAATGGCATCATCCTTTGGTTCCATCTTTAAAATTTTCTATTTTCAGGATTAAATCACAAAGTATCAGTATTTAAACAATTATTAAGATCTCCCATGTGAAAAATACCATGGTGGGTTTGCATTGAAATTGGCAACATAAGGCAGCTGTTGCTCTGATCTTTAAGAAGCCCAGTGGAGAGGCAAGAACAAATACACAAATAATTATGACACAAGGACTAGTGACAATTACAAAAGAGAGGAATGGGCAAAATGTAATGAAAAATTTGAGTAGAGAATGTTATGGCTTGTTATTACACTTGCATTAGATCTATAAAATATTCATCAAGATGTATGCATATGATTTGGACCTTATAGGTAAGGGGGGACTTCAACAAATAGAGGTTATGAAAGATTGCATTCAAGGCATGTGAATGAAACTTGGAGAAAGAAAAGATTAAAATGAGAAAAGCAATTAGAGATTAGTGGTTTGGCTTGAACTTAAAAAGTAAGAAAGGAAGTAATATGAAATAAGTCTAGATAGGTGTATTGATAATGCCTTTTTGTTGTTCATGTAATTTTGCTTCTTAATGGGAAGATCTCTCACATCCATTAATAGGCCCATGTGAGCTGGTTAAGCCACGTGGAAGCCTGAGTCACATGATTCTAAGTCATATGAAATAGGAAGAGGCAGAGTTAGAGCTGAGCTGAGAGGAAATTAGTGTGCAGTCAGAATTGAAGGATGTAAGCAAGCAGGCAGCTATCTGTGAGTGAAAGGCATTTTGTTTAAGGGAGCTTGTTTGTGATTTGTTTAAGGGAGTTGGTTTATGAGTAGCCTGATACAGGGAAGAATAGGGGCTGGTGTTGCCCTCTTCATTGTTATTGTATGTAGATTTCTTTATTACTATGATGGATTTCACTTTCTGGGGTTGAGCTTTCTGATATCTGAATAAATATTTTGGTTCTGTATTCCATGTGGTGAGTCTGCAGTATTTCAGAATTCAGAATTACATCAACATACCTGCTACAACAGGTAAATTCAAAGCCTGATTAAAGATGGCTTTGAATGCCAAACTTAGATATGTTATCCTGTAGGAAATAAGGAAGACACAGACAATTTTTTGAGGAGAATAATGCTAGGCTCATACAAGTACATTACAAAGATTACTTAAGCTATGTGCTCTACTATGTAGAGGATGCACTGGAAAAGGATAGAAAAGAAGCAGAAAGACAAGTTAAGAAATGATTATATGCTAAGTTCTCTTAGTTCTATATATACCATTAAGAAATGATTCTATGAAAAGATCAGTCAAATTTAAAAAAAAAAAACAACTTAGTTTCAGTAGCAAAAATTTGATTCATCCTGAGAATGATGTTGGAGGCTTGTGTTACATTTCCTAATAACTTTGTCATAAATAAATAAATAAATGTATGTGTGTGTGTGTGTGTGTGTGTGTATATATACATATATGTATATATGTGTGTATATATGCACATGTGTGCACATGTGTATATATGTATATATATGTAAATGTGTATCTGTGTATAAACATATACATACACACATATATACATATATATATATATATATGATGAGTGATATAGTGTCACTTTACAATTTATCATTTGTAAATTCAAAGTAAATTAAAAAACAACTTTTAGTGGAAAGTGACTTCTCTTTGTAGTCATTTACATACACTAACAATGGAAAGTAGGCATTAGATATCACAATTAGGTTTTCGTATCTGTATCAGGATTCCAAATTCTACAAAAATTACAGCTATGTAATAAAAACAGGCTAAACCAGGACAATGAAGGATCTCCTAGAGTCACTTATAATGAATAGTATAGCATAAATTTTAAGGTGCAGCATTGAAATTTATAGAAGTTAAAGAATAGAAGCTGTGAATTTAAACGGGTAAATTGCTTAAAAGTCAGTGATTCTGAACCCAGTGTCTGTAAACTTGTTTTCATATTTTGATAACTTCATAATTTTCATATTTTATCATAAACTGGCTTATTTTGTAGCCTTGCACCTTTTAGTATTTAAATACATTATTCTCAAAGGAGGTTCATACAACCAAAGTGGTCCATGATACAAAAAGTACAAAAATCTATGGCCCAAGCAATGCCTAGATAATAGCAAGAGAACTATGTATCTGTCTGTCTATCTCTCCATATACCTATCTACCTTATCTTATACATATATGTATACAAAATATATATACTTACATGTCACAATTTTTCAATCCTACTTAGTGTTCCATATCATTTTTTTAATTATATGCTTTCCCATTGGAGGTATGCAGCAAAATGGAAATGGCAATTTTTTTTTTAGGAGACAAATACTTGTTAATAATTTGAACACACATTTGAATATCGTACTATCTAATTAGAAGTACTGTGCTGATTTTTATTTGTGTAGTTAACCAAAAGCTGTGAAGATAACAGCACTGATTAATTAGTTGCTCTATTATAATTAAAACTTGTTTTGAAAGTATGATTACAATATGATGGTTTCCTTTTCATAAGTGGCTGAAATCTTGAACTTATTCAGACAGAAATCGATTTTCTTTTTTTTTTTAATGGTGCATGAGATGTGCTAAGAGCACAATAAACTTTCAGAAAGTAAACACTTCCTGAATCAGCTTCTATTACATTCCCACAAAATGCTACTAGGCAAGCTTTGAGGAAACATCTACACATTTGCCTGAAATGGAGAATTAAGAGGATAAAATAAAACTGGAAGGACGTTGGAAAGATTCTCAGATTTCTCAAGTTAAGACAGACTTTGGATCAATGAAGCAGACATAATTAAAACTAGATACTGCAAAGAAAAGAGTGGGCATCATGAAGAAGGTAGTTGTCTGAACAGTATACCTGCAAATGTAGATAATCTCCACTATTTGGTAACATCAGTCTTTGAATAAAATGATGCTAGAATAAATAATAAAATCTTATTGATGTCCAAAGCAATGAACAATTTTGAATTCATGAACTGTTTTTCATTTAGCATTTAGTTTCTTGATTAGATTCTTGATTATCTCATTACAGTGAGCTTTTATTTCACAAGTTGTACATTTCACACCATAATGCCTAGTTTAGCAAGTCTTTTCATGGAGTAAAAATGCATGTGAGGGATGACCAATGAATGCTCCATTGAAATCCACAGAATATCAAGACAACATGAAAAAGTTCTCACATTTTTTGGTACACTCTATATGATGAACATTTATGGATGAATAAGGGTGGGAATCTAGATGCACAGATAGATTGATTTTAATATGGATTATTTCAAGGAATACCAATATGAAGACAATTATAAATACATTAAAATATGATAAAGAGACAGTGTGTTTTAAGCAGTCAATTATAGAATTGTATTTTAAGTGATCTATTAGAGAATTATAAGTTTCAGAAGTTAACTGTAGGAAATACTTGAGTAAGTTATTCTATTCCATGTCCATACACCACTTTCTAATTTTTGGTACAGTTGATTAATATTTGCTGGATGAATACATAGATTGATATGCAGAAAAATAATCAGAGAAAATATTTGTGAAGTGTTTACTTGCCATACACAGTGTTAAGGCCTGGCGATCCAAGTACAAGCAAACAATACAATCCTGGTCCTCAAAAAAATTCACATTCTAATGGGGAAGGCAAGATAAAGGAAATCAGGAAGAATTCTTTGGAGATGGTTGGGAAGTTGCATGACGTCATGGTTCCTGACAAGATAAAAGAAAGATTTAACTATCAATTGTAATAATTCCAGAGGTGGAGATGAAAGGTGTGGAAATGATGGGATAGAATTAACGAAACCCTGTCAATCACTAAAGCATTTTGGAAATGTAATTTATGATACAGAGGTTGAGGTGATTCAATGATTCATCATTATAAAGAAAGAAAATCCAAGAAATACACTTTGCTGTTCAGATAAAAACACAAACTAAGCAAACATATTTCAGTATTTCTTAAAGCACTTAGTGTTTTGTACATTTCATCTAGCCTGTCACTTAGAAGACTCAATTTCACCTCTAAGTATGAAAGTGGAGCAGTTAAGAATAATGATAAAAGAGAATTTTTTGTTATTTGGTGACCAGTGACTTTGTAGAACAGAATAAGAGGAAGATTAGGAGGTATTAACTGAAAGCTGCAAGATGACAAATGGACATACTCAAGGTGAAGACACTCCATCATATGTAAAGAGGCAAACAGAGATAAGCAATTCCTTTTGTTATTAATTTATTTGTTTTCAATATTTTGCATTCACTTCCATAAGTCTTAGATTTTTTTTCCCCTCTCTCCCCTCTCCCTACCCTAGAAGCATGCAATTTCATACGGGTTCTACCCATACATTCTTATTAAACACATTTTCACATTAGTCGTATTACATAGAGGAATTAAAATGAATGGGAGAAGCCATGAAAACAAAACAATGCACAACTCAAGAGAAAATATTCTGTTTCATTTTGTGTTCTAATTCCATAGTTCTTTCTCTGGATGTGGATGGTGTTTTGCCTGACAAATCCCTTGGAAATGTTTTAGGTCCCTGCATTTCTGTGAAGAGCTAAGTCTACCAGAAAAATTTCTCTCACATTGTAGCTGTTACTGCATACAATGGTCTCCTGGGTCTGCTCCTTTCACTCAACATCAGTTCATATAAGTCCTTCCTCTCTTATAAGTCCTTCCTCTTCATATAAGGCCTACCTCTCTGAAGTCTTCCTGTTCATCATTTTTTATAGCACAATAATATTCCATTGCATTCATATACTACAACTTATTCAGCTATTCCCCAATTGATGGGCATTCACTTGATTTCCGTTCTTGGCCATCACAAAGAAATCTGCTATAAATATTTTATACCCCTGGGACCTTTTTCCATTATTACGATTTCTTTGGGTTACAGTTCTAAAAACAATATTGCTAGGCCAAAGGTATGTACATTATTGTAACCCTTTGGGCATAGTTCCAAATTGCTATCCAGAATGGTTTGATTAACTCACAGCACCACCAATGGTGAAATTAGTTTTCCAACTCTCCCACATCTTTTCCAATGCTTATTATCATACTTTTTTGTCATGTTCGCCAGTCTTACAGGTTTGATATAGTAGCTCAGGGTTGTTTGGATTTGCATCTCTCTAATTAATAGTGATTTAGAGTATTTTTATCATATGAATACAGATAACTTTAATTGCTTCCTCTGAAAACCACTTGTTCATGCCCTTTAACCACTTATCAATTGGGATATGACTTGTATTCTTGTACATTTGACTCAGTTCCTTATATATTTTAGAAATGAGGTCTTTATCACAAACGCTAGTTACAAAATTTCTTTCCTAGTTCTCTGCTTCCCACCTAATCTTGGTTGTACTCTGTTTGTTTGTGAAAAACCCTTTCAATTTGATATAATAAAAATTAGCCATTTCATAATGTTCTCTATCTCTTGTTTGGTCATAAATTTATCCATTCTTAATAAATATGAAAAATATACTATTCCTGAGTGCCATTATTCATTCATAATGTGTGTGTGTGTTCATCGTTAGTTGCCAAAGAAGATCATGCCATCAGAGAAATGATGACATGACTTGCACTTGACTTTGTTTTGAGTGAGGGCAGGCTGAGCAGGTTACCAGTCTCATTTCTACTCCAGAATCATCTGAATCCAGTGACCAGATATTCATCAGGATGACTGGAGATGACCCAGGATGAGGCAATTGGGGTTAAATGACATGCCTAAGGTCACACAGCTAGTGAGTGTCAAGTGTCTGAGGTGAGATTTGAACTCAGATTCTCCTAACTCCTGCACTGGTACTCTATCCACTACACCACCTAACTGCCCTCGTAGTATCAGTCTTTATACTGAGAACATGTATCCATTTGGAATCTATTCTTGTGTACACTGTCAGGCATTGGTCTATGCCCACTCTTCACAACACTGTTATCCAGCTTTCCCAGTAGTTTTTGTTAAACAGTGAATTCTTAACCCAGAAGCTGGGGTCCTTGGGTTTATCAAAGAGTAGATTGCTATATTTCTTCACTACTATGTCTTGAGTACCTAACATATTCTACTGGTCTATCCCTCTGTTTCTTAGCCAGTAACAAGTGGTTTTGATGTTCCCTGCTTTATAATAAAATTTGAGATCTGGTACAGGTAGGCCATTTTTCCCAGCATTTTTTTCATTAGTTCCCTTGCTATTCTGGACCTTTTGTTCTTCCAGGTGAATTTTGATACTATTTTTTTCTAGCTCTAGAAAATAATTATCTGTTAGTTTGATTGGTATGGAACTGAATAAGGAAATTAATTGATTTAGAATAGTCATTTTTATTATATTAGCTCAGCCTAACCATGAACAGCAATGTTTTTTCACTTACTTAGATCTGACTTTATTTATTTTGTAATTGTGTTCATATAGTCCCTGGGTTTGTTTTGGTAGGTAGACTCCCAGATATTTTATAGTGTCTACCACAGCTTTAAATGGGATTTCTCTTTCTATCTCTTCCTGTTGGGCTTTATGAGTAATATATAGAAATGCAGATGATTTATGTGGGTTTATTTTGTAACCTGCAACTTTGTCAAAGTTGTTTATTATTTCAAGTAGTATTTTTTACTTGATTTTCTGGGATTCTCTAAGTATATTACCATATCACCTGCAAAGAATGATAACTTAGGTTCTTCTTTGCCTATTTTAATTCCTTCAATTCCTTTTTCTACTTTTATTAATACAGCTAATATTTCTAGTATTGTATTGAATAACAGTGGTGAAAATGGACATCCTTTTTTCACCCCTGATCTTATCGGAAATGTATCTATCTATTCCCAGTTGCATATAATAGTTGCTGATTGTTTTAAGTAGATTCTGCTTATTATTTTATGTAAAGTTCCATTTATTCCTATGCTCTCCACTGTTTTCCATCAGAATGGCTGTTGTATTTTGTGAAAAGTTTTTCTGCATCTACTGAGGTAATAATATGTTGTTTTTTTTTTTTTAGTTTTGTTGTTGGTATGTAATGGTCAATAATGCTAATAGTTTTCCTAATATTGAACCAGCCCTGCATACCTAGTTTAAATCCAACATCATCAAAATGTATTATTCTTATAATTGGTTGGTGTATTATTTTTGCTAACATCTTATTCAATTTTTTTGCGTCTATATTCGTTACAGAAATTGGTATATAATTTTATGTCTTTGTTTTGACTCATCCTATTTTAGGTATAAGAAGTATATTTGCATCATAAAACAAATTTGGTAGGACTTTTTCTTCATCAATTTTCCCAAATAGTCTGTATAGTATTGGAATTAGCTGTTCTTTAAATGTTTGATAGATTTCAGTTGTAAATTCATCTGGTCTTGGAGATTTTTTTCCTAAGTAGTTCATTGATGGCTTGTTCAATTTCTTTTTCTGAGATAGGGTTATTTAAGTACTCAACATCCTCTTTTATAAATCTGGGAAATTTTTCGTTTTTGAAATATTCATCTATCTCCCTTAGATTGTCAAATTTATGGGCATATGGTTGGGCAAAGGAATATCTAATTATTATATAATTTCCTCATTGTTGAAGGTGAGTTCAACCCTTTCATTTCTGATATGGCTAATTTGGCTTTCTTGTTTCTTTTTTTTAATCAAATTGACCAAAGGTTATCAATTTTATTGTTTTTTCATAAAACGAGCTCTTAATTTTACTTATCTGTTAAATAGCATTCTTAATTTCATTGTTATTAATCTCTCCTTTGGTTTTCAGTATTTCCAATTTGGTACTGAATCAGGGATTTTTAGTACTTTTTCTAGTTTTTTCAGCTGCATGCCCAATTGGTTGATTTCTTCTTTCTCCATTTTACTCATGTAGGCATTCAAGGATATACAACTTCCCCTAAGAATTGGTTTTGGAGCCTCCCATAAGTTTTGTCAGGTTTTTTCATTATTGTCATTCTCTTGAATGAAGTTGTTGATTGTTTCTATGATTTGCTGCTTGATTCACTCATTATTTAGGATTAGATTATTTAGTTTCCAATTAATTTTGGTCTATCTTTCTATGGTCTTTTATTCCATATAATTTTATTGCACTGTGACCTGAGAAGGTTGCATTGACTGTCTCTGACTTTCTGCACTGGATTATGAGGTTTTTATGCCCTCATACATGGCCAGTTTTTGTATATGTGCCATATACCACTGGAAAAAAAAGGTATATTCCTTTCTATCCCCATTCAGTTTTCTGCAGAGATCTATCGTATCTATCTCATCCAGAAATCTATTCATCTTTGTCACTTCTTTCTGTTTGTTTTGACGTTAAATTAATAAAATTCTGAGAAGGGCAGGTTGAGGTCCCCCACTAGTATAGTTTTAATGTCTATTTCTTCCTGTAACTCCCTTAATTTCTCCTTTAAGTATTTAGATATTATACCACTTGGTGCATAAATGTTTAGTAATGATATTGCTCCATTGTCTCTGGTACCTTTTAAAAGGATATAGTTTCCTTCCTTATCACTTTTGATTTGATCTATTTCTGCTTTTGCTTTGTCTGAGATTAGGATTTCTACCTCTCCTTTTTTACATCAGCTGAAGCATAATATATTCTGCTCCAGCCTTTTACCTTTACCGTGTTGTGTATTCCCTTGTTTCAGATGTGTTTCTTTAAACAATGTATTGTTGGATTATGGTTTTTAATGCATTCATCTATCCGCCTCTGTTTTACGTAAGAGATCTTCTCATTCACATTCACAGTTATGGTTACTTTCTGTGTCTTCCCCTTCATCCTATTTCCCCATGTTTATGCTTTTAGTTCTTCCTTCTGCCTTTCCATCCACAATAGAATTTACTTTTTACCACAGCCTCCCTCAGTCTTCCCTCCCTACTATCAGCCCCTTTCCTTTTATTTTCCTTTATCCCTTAATACTTCTTCTCTCCATTTTAGCTGCTTCTCTCTTTTCTTTCCTGCTTCCCCTCCTACTGACTATAGGGCAAATTAGATTTTTATACTTGAATTTTTTGTTCCTTCCTTGAAGCAAATCAGATGAGAGGAAATCTCGAACAGTGCTCATTCCCCTCCCCTCTTTTTCTCTACTGTATTATATTTTTCTGCCACCTCCGGTGATATAATGTATATTTTTCTACCTCCTTCTTTTCATATCTCCCATTACAATCCATTTGCACCATTAAATCACATTTTAATCATCACATCATTCATTTATACCCACTCTATCTAAGTATATCCCTTTAAACTATCATAATAAATATACAATTCATAAGATTAACAAATATTATCTTCCCTTATAGGGATGTAACCCATTTACTCATATTGAAAAACAGAGGTTCCCCCCCCCCCCACCTATGTTTACCTTTTTATGCCTCTCTTTAGACTTGTATTTGAAGGTCAAATTTTCTATTGAGCTCTGGCCTTCTCATCAGGAAGGTCTGGAAATCCCTCATTTCATTGAATGTCCATCTCCTTGCCTGAAATATTATGCTCAGTTTTGCTGAGTAATTGGTCCTTGGTTGTAGTCCAAGCTCCTTTGCCTTATAAAATGTCATATTCCAGTCCCTCCAATCATTTAATGCAGCTACTGAAAGGTCTTGTGTGATTCTGACTCTATTTCCTCAATATGTGAATTATTTTTTTTTTGTCTGCTTGCAGTAGTTTCGCCTTAACTTTATAGTTCTAGAATTTGGCAACAATATTGCTTGGTGTTTTCAGTTCGGGATCTCTTTCAAGAGGCAATTGGTGGATTCTTTCAATGACAATTTTGCCCTCTGTATCTAGGACCTCAGGACAATTTTCCTTGGTGATATCTTGGAAGGTATTCTCCAGGCACTTCTTTTTCATTATGCTTTTCCAGTAGACCAATTATTCTTAGGTTTTTCTCCCCTGGATTCATTTTCCAGGTCAGTTGTTTTTCAAGTGAGATATTTTGCATTTTTTTCTATTTTTTCATTCTTTATATTCCGTTTGACTGATTCTTATTGTCTCATAAAGTTATTAGTTTCTACTTTCCCAATTCTAAATTTTAATGGATTGTTTTCTTCAGTGAACTTTTGCATCTCCATTTTCCATTCGCCCAATTGTTACAGTTAGGTTTTGTATCTCTTTATCCATTTGTCCAGTTTTCTTTTTAAATTCTTTCATGATTTTTTAAAAATATTTTTAAAGGCATTGGTCAATTTTTCTTCTACCTCTCTAATTTGACTTTTAAAATCCTTCTTGAAAAAAATAAAAATAAATAAAAATCCTTTTTGGGCTCTTCCACAAATACTCTTTGAGCTTCAGATTAGTTCACATTCTATTCTGATGTTTCAAATGGGACTACAGTCTCAATGCCAACCTCTTCATTATTTGTGTTTTGGTCTTTGTCCCCGTAGTCAGATTCTATGGTCTTTTCATTTCTAGCTTGCTTCCTCCTCATGATGATTGCCTCCATCCTGACTTTTAGAGTGGATCTTTGCTTCTGGAGCACAGGTGGCTCTGTCCTATAGTTCTTGTGCTTAGGACTTGAGACTTTGTGTATTTGGGTCTCTGGGTCTTTCAGCTAGAAGCTAGAAGCTGCAGCTTACCTGGTGCTGATCTGACTGGTATGCCAAAGAAGAGGCCAGGTGAAGTTTTTCTGAGTTTCCACAGAGTTATACTGGAGCATTGCTGCCTGTGGTTTGGGAGAGGGGTGGTCTGACAGCAGAAATTCTCCTCTTCTGTGCTAGAGAACAGAGAGGCTCAGGGGTTAGTGAACCTGTCTTCACTCATGTCTTCCCATTTACCCTGGCTGAGATAAGGTACCCCTGGTGTCCTGGTGTTGGTGTCTACAGGCTTCACCCCTCTGAGTCTCAGGATCTCCTCTTGGTTTGCTGAGGTGGGGCTGTCTAAGACAGCTCCATTCCTGCACTGGCCCCTTTCAGCCACAGCAAGAGAGAGCTCCTTTTGTGATTTTCCTGATTTCTCAAGTTGAGACCCTTTACCCCTTTGGTTGATTCTACTATTCCAGGATATTTCCTGGGAAAATTTTCTCTGGGATTTTCAAGGTCAACAAGAGGAGGGAGATAGCACTTATAGATCACTCTGCTGCCTTCGTTCCCTGAAGTTCAACTAGGTGATTTACAGACATTTTACCCTTGGACTGATAATCTCAGAAGAGGCTGCTGCTGTTACCTTGCATCCTACACTTCTCTCTCACTCAGTTCCATTGAACTCCCATCCTGGGCTGATATGTTTGAGAATCTGCTCCTCTTCTTCTGCTTCAGATCTCCCAGCACTTCAAGCTCAACTTTGCTATGGTGGGGTCCAAGTTGGTACAGCCTGTGCACTCTGTGCTCCTCCAGTCTCTTTTAATATATCCTTCCTATAGACCTTTCAGGCTGTCCTGGACTGGAAATCTGTTACACACTGTCTCCTAGTGGTTTCTGCTGTTCTAAAATTTGTTCAGATTCTCTTTTTAGAGGTATTTGAAGGAGTTTGTCTTAGAGCTTAGGTGAGTACATGCTCTCCCTTTGTCATCTTGGCTCTGTCCCCAAGATAATCAGTTCCAAGGATGAAATAGACTAATGACTTTGTATGGTAATTACATCACTGAAATCTTTGAAGATGAAATTGGTGTGGAGGATGGGAGGGAGAAGGAAAATATTCCAAGTAAGTATCTTATAAAAAATTATAATTAATTTGTCTCACAGCAATGTCAGAATGGTAGAAAATCTTAGCAATAATTTTCAACTCTGGTAAATACTCAATGTTTTGTCATTCACATTTATCTATTCTCTGTCAATATCTCTTTCAGAAACCACTCAAAAAAATTGGTTTTGTTCTAAGACCTGAACTTTGACAGTTTGTTGATCTGTAGAGCAAGTGTCATTGTTTTCCCTGAACGATTCAGGGTTCTCTTTTCTCCTCAATGTTCACTATATGTCTGGCACAGGAGTCAAGGATTGATATTTTCATTTTCTCATTCAATTGGCACTAATTAATCTGGCTGTCCACCAAACCTGGAATTCTTTCCATCCTCATCTCCATTTCTTGCCCTCCTTGATTTCCTTCAAGTTCCAGCTAAACTTGTCACCAAAAAAAGTCTCTCTTGATGTTAGTCTTCCCTCTATTCATTATTTCCAATTTATCCTGTATATATCTTGTTTATATGTAATTGTTTGAATGTTGTCTCCCTCATTAGGCTATAAGATCCTTGATTATTTTAATAGAGTCTAATGTGTGTATTTTTGCTTGTATTTTCTTCCACTTGTATTCCCAGCACTTAGCCATGGTGCATAAGAGGTGCTTAATAATTGTTTGTTGACTGCCTGTTGAATGAATGAGTTTAGTGCTTCATGTGAATCCTGTATAAATTCTGAGATTCCATAAGGGAGAGATGAGAAAGGAGAGAATTCTAGTCTTGAGAAACAACCAGTCTAAAGACACAGAGGCATGAAATAAAGCATCATGGATGAAGCACATCACCTAGATTTTTATGGATGGACATAACATGAAAAGCTTGAAAAGTAAGCTCTTTCAGAACTTTAAACAACAAATAGAAGAATTTCAAAGTGATAATAGAAGAAACAGTGAGCCCCTGTAGTTTACTGAGTACTGGGACAAAAGAGAGGGAGAGTCAAGAATGACTTGACATGGAGTTCAGGAGAAATGCTAGAGCTAAATCTATAGATCTAAGAATCATCTACATGGATATGTTAGCTAAACCTATATAAACTGATGAAGTAACCAAGAGACATACTATAAATAGAAGATAAGAAGACTCAGGACATAATCCTGGAGATAAGGTAAAAGAACCACAAAAGGAAGTCTTGTTTTCTGAGGGAAAGTCTGATGGTAAGAGAATCAAGAGAAATAAGTACCAAGAGAATCCAGAGAAGAGATAGTATCTAGGAGAAGAGAACTCTTTACAGCATTAATTGCAACAGAGAGGCTAACAAAGGTGAGAGCTGAGAAAAGAACACATTTGCCAATCTAGAGATTTGGGAGACCTTTGAGGAAAGCAGTTTCCACAAAGTGAAAAGGTTGGAAATCAGAAAACAAAGAGTTGAGGAGTGAGTGAGAGGAGAAATGAAGGTAACAAGTGTAGAAAATTTGACTGAGGAAAAGAGAAAAGAATTAAAATGTTTAGAGAACATGGTGTAGTCAAGTAAAAGTTTTATAAGGGAAGGAAAATATGTTAAAACTAATATCAATGAGCATTTTCCAACAATATGGTTTGAACCATATGGATTAATTTTCTCTCTTCCAACTGGGGTTATTTTTTCCTAAAAGGAGATAAAGTGGAATGCTATTTCTCCTGATGTTCCTTCCTGGTCACGTAAGGGCATAGGACATCCCTCATCCACATGGAGACTGGTCTTCTCAGACTTGGTGGATGCCTGAGACCACTCAAGTCACCATATCCTTCCCTTCTTACCACATGTACTTCAATAAAGACAAAAGGAGGCCTAAACTAATTGCTACTGTATCCTGGTTCTGCTAGGGCAAAGTAAATGTTTTTCTGAAAATTGTTTGATGACCAGTGACTTATTTTGCTCTATAATCGAATCTGAATAAACAGTTCATTGGTGTTAGCCCTACCACTAAAAGAGAGACTTGGAAAATTTTGAAGGCAGTAGGGAAAAAACCAGCATATAAGAAGAAATGGAAGAGGTAAGAGAGCATTATTACGGGGCAATTTGCTGGAGAAAATGGGAAAGAAGCAAATCAAAGTGACATGTGGAAAGGTTGACTGTATCAAGAAGAAGAGTCATCTCAATGTAAAATACTGGGAAAAGGAAGAGAAAGTAAGATGACAGCAAAAGGTTTTCAGAAGAGAAAGTAAGAACACGGAATGCAGACAAAGAGCAATAATTTTCTTTGTATTCAAAATAAATAGTCATTTTTATTTATTTTAAGTTTTCAACATTCATTTCCACAAAATTTTGAGTTCCAAATTTTCTCCTCATCTCTCCCCTCCCTCCCCAAACACCATGCATTCTGATTGCCCCTTCCACCAATGTGCCCTGCCTTCTAACATCCCTCCCTTCCTTTACCCCTATCTTCTCTTTTGACAAAAAGAGAAGGGCAAGATATTTATCTTAGGGCAAGATAAATTTCTATACCCCATCACCTGTATTCCTTATTTCCCAGCTGTACACAAAAACAACTCTCAACATTTGTTCCTAAAACTTTGAGTTCTAACTTCTTTTCCTTTCTCTCTCCCCACCCATAACCACTGAGAAGGCAAGCAATTCAATATAGGTCACATATGTGTAGTTTTGCAAGTGACTTGCATAATAGTCATGTTGTGTAAGACTAACTATATTTCTCTCTATGCTATCCTGCCTCCCATTTCTTCTCTTCTCTCTTTTGACCTTGTTCCTCCTCAAGAGTGTTTACTTCTAATTGCTTCCTCCTCCCATTTGCCCTCCCTTCCGTCATCCCCTCACCCTCCTTATCTCCTTCTCCCCTACTTTCCTGTAGTGTAAGATAGATTTTCATACCAAATTGAGTGTGCATGTTATTCCCTCCTTAAGTCAAATGTGATGAGAGTAAGCTGCACTTTTCCCTCTCACCTCCCCCCTTTTCCACCCCACTGGAAAAGCTTTTTCTTGCCTCTTTTATGAGAGATAATTTGCCCCATTCAATTTCCCCCTTTCTCCTCCCAATATATCAGATATATTCCTCTCTCATCTCTTAATTTATTTTTTTTACATATGATCCCTTCCTATTCAACTCACCCTGCTCTCTCTCTCTCTCTCTCTCTCTGTCCATATATATATGTGTGTGTATGCATGTGTGTGTGTGTATATATATATATATATATGTATATATATATATACACACACATATATTTGTGTGTTTATCTGTTCCTGTTTTTCACTTGGCCTAACTGTGTATATACTGTTGTGATTCAGATTTTTAACTGACTATAATGAACAATGCTCATGCATTTCTTGAATCAAGCTAAATCTGACTGATGGGATGGTTCATGTCTTCTCATACATTTTTAATCGACAAAAATCTGTTGTTCTCTCTCCCATTTCTCCCACCACTAAAAAAGAAAATAAAATCCCTTTCAACAGAAGATATTCATAGTAAAGTAAAACAAATCTCTACTTTGATCATGTCCAAACAAAACAACACAAAACAAACATATTTTATTCTGAACTCTGAGTTCATTAACTATTAGGAGATAAGTAGCATGTTTCATCACCGGTCTTCTGGAATTATGGTTGGTTATTGTATTCATCAAAGTTCTCTATGGACTCTTGCAACATTATATAGCTTTCAATTTTATTTTCTATTTTATAAATTTATGTGCTTCTGCTAACTTCGCCCTATATCAGTTCATATACTTTTTTCTCACACTTCTCTTAAAATCATCCCTTTAAAAGTCCTCCAAATAGTTTGGTGAATTGAATTGAATAATTCTCTATGGCTCTTTCTGAAAATGAAATACTCAGTTTCTAGGTCATGTATGGTGAGAGGAAATTTCAACTTGAAATCAGAAATAAACATTGAAAAGTTAAGCATTGAAAATTCTATTAAAATAATATCATTAGTTTGGGAATCTGTTTTCCCTCGTGTTTTAATTCCTTCAACAATATTCAAGTGAATTCTGTGCACAAAGTAATGGGTTAGGCATTGATTTTAACTCCACTTTAACACTACATTTTTGTTATAACTACTATGATCTCTTAAGTCCTGGAAGAATTAGTCAACACACTTGTAGATCTATTTCTCTTTCTCTCAGCATTGGCATGATTCTGTGAGAATGGAACATTTATAAAATGCTGACAATCAATCAGAAATATTTATTGAACATTTGCAATGTTCTTAGGTATAATGGGAATACAGAAGAAATAAAAAAGGAAGAGACAATATGCTACAGAAAGAAATGATCTTGACTTAAAGGTCACTTGCGAAAATCTGATTTCAAAAACAAACTTTGTCATTTATTGACTTCTCTGACTTTCACTTTTCTCATCTACAAAGTGAGAATGATAATATCTGTAGTGTTTACCACATCAGGCTTCTGTAATAACAAGTGAGATAGTTATGTAAAATACTTTGCTGAATTTATTCAGTAACACATTTTACTAAGTGCTTGTTACATGTCAGAAAATGTACTAGACATTTGACAAAGAAATATGAAAATGAAATTGTTTCTGACATTAAAGATCTTAAATTTTATTTGGGATAAGGGGTAGTTTGCAAATATGCACACTATATATAAAATAAACACATCTAGACAGAATGACTAAAGTGAAGAAAAACAGATCTATATTATTGCTCTACTCAGGTAGATTTCAAATATTAGCAGTTCAGTCAATCAGTAAAAATGGTCATAAAGTTGTTTGCTCATCAAAAAGAGGTCATGCCTGAATAAACTATTTTTCTTTCCCAAGGAGGAAAACTAAATTAGTAAGTGTAGGGAATTCTGTAAATATAGTTTACATGCATTTCAAGTTAAATATCTGAAATATTCTGGAAATAAATTATTTTATAATATATTTCATATTATCCTTGTGAGATTGTGAAATACATAATATGATTAGAGTCATAACTAGTTAAATGACTGTACTCTAAGAATAATTGTTAACATGAAAAGGAATTTCTAATAAAGTTATTTAAATATCTGTGCCTTGTTCTTAGATGTTTAACATTTTCATAAATAACTTAGAAAAATGCATAGATTAATCCATATCAAATTTGTAGATGACATCAAAGTCACAGAGATGGCTAGAAAACTAGATCATGGAATCAGAATCAAAACAGTATCTGAACAGATGTTCTGGGCTGAGAGGAAAAAGAAGAATCCAGTGGGTACAAGTTGAAAATCTTTTACATGAGTGTGTGTATACACACATACATATATGTATATACATATGTATACGGGTATATATATGTGTATATATGTATATGTATGCATATATGTATACATACACATATACATGCATGTATGGATATCTCTGTGTATACATGTGTGCATATGGGTGTGTAGTGCATATATGCATGTGTATGCATATATGCACATGTATGTGTGTATATACACATATATGTACATATAACTTCCAAATAGATTATAAGGGAAGCATAGTGTATTGCCAAGGCAATGTTCACAGCACTAGTGGTGACTATGAATATGCCAGTGTAGTTGTCAATCGCAAAATATTAAAGACTCTTCATATAGAAGGCAGAATAAAAACATTATTTAAACACCAGAAAACCAAATCCCAGAACCAGAAAGCAAAATCCATCATGGTGACCAAGAAATTAATAAAAATGATAACAGCACTCTTAAACTAAAGTACCAGCATGTCTTCATTCCTTTCCGAGCTCCATGTCTAAAGCTCCCCACCATTTTTCAATTTCTTTTTATGTGTAATTTTCCTTTATCTGAATGTAAGTTCCTGGGAGGCAGAAATTATCTTTGCATTTGTTGGCATCTGTATTGTCAGCACTTATTGTCAAGCACTTATGTGCTTGGCACGTAATAAGTACTGAATACTTGTTGACTACATAGTGGAAAATGCAAGCAGAAAAATATAGATTTTGTGTCAGACAAAAATGATTGAAAAAACATAATGAAACAAATTGAACTTTTAAAATTCAAGGATGCAAAAAGAAATATTGGAGCAAAATCAAAATACTGAAAAATTGGAACATGTGAATTAAAGAGAACCAAAAATAACTAAAATGGAGAATACAAAGAGAGATTATTTTAAAATAATTGGAATTTCAGAAAAAAAACATAAAAATAACAAACTGTGTATACAATATTTCAATACATAGTAAAGAAAATAAAATGCTCCAATCAAAAAGAACCAGAGGAAAAGAAACATGAATCAATAAACATTGATTAAATGCCTACTGTGTGCCAGACACCATGCTAAGCACTAAAGATGAAAAAAGAGGCAAAGGAGAGTCCCTGTCTTCAAGAATTTCACAATTTAATTGGGAAGAAAACATCTAAACACATGGTATACACACAACACACATATGTGTGTATATGTATATTTTACATATATACTTATATATGATAAAAAGAAATAATTAACAGAAAGAATGCACTAGAATTAAAAGAATTAAGACTTTTAGTAAAAGATGGGATCCTAGTGAATAATATGTAAAAGTAATATCTACCTAGCACCTCATGAAATAAGCTCAGGAGTGAAATACCTAGAAATCTCATAGTCAAAGCTTACAGATAGCAAGTCAAAGAAAAAAATTACAAGCAGCCAGAAAGAAAATGTGCAAATCATGAAGGATCACAGTAAGAATTTCAGAAGTCTATGTTGTACAAGAAAGTATAGATGTAGACAAAATAAAGAAAGTTGGTATAAAAAAAGACAAAAATATAAACAAAACACTTAATTTTATGCCAATAATACTGATAACTTATGTGACATAGATGAATATTTATAGCTAGGACTGGGATAGGGACTATAATTGTCATTTCACAGATGAGGAAATTATCAGTTCAGACCAGCACCTTGTTTTGCAACTAATAGTAATAACTATTAGCTCAGAGTCACAAATTTATTATGTGTCATAGGAAATATTTTATGATTGTCTGAGATAAACAATCACACATCTGGCTTTATGAATGAAAATAGTAGTCCAATGGTAAGCTAGGTTAGGTGATGGGTAAGACAAGTAGTGAAGCATTTTAGTGGTGGATCAGTTCACTTTGGAGTACAGCCTGATTCTGAGACTAGTTCTTATCCATTATTCCATGTTCAAATTACTCATTACAAAACAAATGAAAATATTATGAAAGCAAGAAGGGGAAAAAGTAGATAAGCAGTCTAATATCAGAAATTAATGATCATGATGCTGATGATGAAAAAATAAGATTTATATAAAAATTTAAAGCTCGCAAAATGTTTTACAAATTTTATCTCATTTTCCCTCACAATAACAAAAAGATAGAGACTATATTTAATATTTATGGTACTAATTTTTATTACATTATGATTTCTGAACTGTCTCCCTCCTTTCCTACCAAACATACAGTAGAGAAGGTCAACGTACAGATATGTATATACATATGCATATACATATACAGAGAGACAGAAAGAGAGAGAGAAAGAGAGAGAGAGAGAGAGAGAGAGAGAGAGAGAGAGAGAGAGAGAGAGAGAGAGAGAGAGAGAGAGAGAATACATACTTCCATATATCAGTTATTTCTCTGAAAGGTATTTTTATTATCCACATTATACAAGTGAGAACACTAAGACTGATGGAGGTTAAATGATTACTCAGGATTATATAGTTAATATGTATCTGACATCAAATTTCATTCACTATACCCACCTAGCAGACTTGTGAAAAAAAAAGTTGGGCACTTCTTCAAAAGTTTGAACAAGTAATAAATGAGCTACTAAAGGGAGAGAAAAACAAACAAAAATATCCAGGATTAAATGAATTTGCAAGCCAATTCTATCAAACAAAAAGAATCTATATCTACATATATGAAAACACATGCATATGTACACACATATACATATACTTGGAAAAAATAGAAAAAGAAGTCAATTTATAAAACTCTTTTTATGGGATATATATGGTCTCAGTATCTCAGTCAAGGTATCAAAGAGATAAATCAAAGATACAAAACTATAGGCATTAATGGATATGGATGAAAAAATATTGAATAATGTGTTAGCTAAGAGACTATGGAAACATTTAAATACTGTGTTGTTAGACCAGTTTGGATTAGCACCAGCAATGCAAGGTTTGTTCAATATTGAAGTAACTAAAACCTTAAGTGATCATAGAAATAAAAATGAGATAATCTTTTTAAAATGCTTAGTACCATGCCTGATGCATAGTGAATATCTAATAAATACTTGCTCCCTTCCCCTTTGAAAAAAGAAACAATGAAAATCACACAATTATACCAAAAATGTATCAGAAGTTTTAACAAAATACAATTGCCATTTATTTTTAATAAAAGAGCATAATGATAAATCAAGCTTCCCCTATTTTTTAAATGCATTTATCTACAACCTAGAATTATTTTATAATGGAAAAACAATATCAATCTTTACATTAAGAACAGATGTAAATCCCCATTTCCAGCTAATGTAATTACAGAAAGTCCACATTAGAAGGTTAAACTATGTGTGAAGAAACCCTTAATCCATTTGAGAGGATTATTGGGCTTTGACCATTGGATAGAGACATATTCTTCCATATAGAAAAATCTTGTATTGAAAAAATCAGACATAACTAGGGTGCCTTATAAAAATAATAGCTAGTGCACTGGTGAACTCAGTCAACACATAGACTGCTCAAGCAAGGAAGCATCAAATGGTGAAATTGTTTCAGTTTGGAATATGTCAATTTGATAATTGGAGCCAAGTCCCTGAAGGGAATTTCTCTTGATGGAGGGAGGAGAAAAGGAGACGGAAGTCTCTCTGCCTTTCTCTCTGCCTCTATCTGTCTTTCTCTTCTCATTTTTTAATCAACTGTCCAATCTTCACTGACTAAATTCCTGGACCAGTAGAAGATAACTCATCAAACCAAGAATCATGGTTATTCTAATAAAGGTAGTTTCAAAGATAACTATATAGTATGGACTCTACCAAAGTCGCAAAGATCAGAGCTCAGAAGAGAGCAGCATGTAAGGAAAACATTACAAGGTCTCTAAAATAGATAGAAAAAGGACTTCCAATAACTAGGAGTTCTGAGTTATCCTCTTGCCTGAAATATTCAATATAGTTGTGTGTCATTACTATTGCACTTTGTCTCTATCTTCACCCTAGACTTAGTAGGTTATTTGTGGGAGAGTGTTAGTCTTTTCTTTGAGGGGGGAGGTGAGGATGGACTTTTTGCTGTACCGTCCTAGGGAATGATTTTACTAAAAGTTTATTAGATCACCTGATTATCCTTAGGAAGCACACTATTAGGGGCTTATGAATAACAGTGCTAGGAATGCAGCCTCATAGCATTATTTCTAGAAGCCAAAAGTAATTTTCTTTTAGGGTTCCAGCTTGATAACCTGAGTGGGAACTGGAGAAATAGTCCTAAAGGGGAAATTATAACTCTATCAATTAAATGACAAGGCTGTCTCAATTCATGATCATATTTTTTTAAGAACTCTAGAGATTTAACTAAAAATTCCATTGAAGTAACTAATAACTTCTTTAAAATATCAGGATGTTCAAAAATACAAAAATTATTAGACTTTGTTCATATTAGTAATGTAACCTAGCAGAAATGATAGAAAAGGAAATTTCAGTAAAAATCAGTAGACAAATGCATAAAATATGTGAGAATCCACTATTATGCCATAACAGGAATTATGTGAGCAAAATGCTCTTTACGACAATGAAAGAAAATAAATAATTGCAGAGACATTCATTTCACATGATACAGCTATCCATCTGTTGTCAAGTCCTGTATTTTACCTTTGGAACATCTTTTACATCTTCCCACTTTTCTCTTCTGACACTGCAACATCCCTCATCTCCGTGTGTCTGGACTATTATAATAGACTGCTCATTGGTCTCCCTGCCTCAAATCTCTGCCACTCCAGTCCATTCTTCACTCAGTTATCATATCAGTCTTTTTTTTAAATAAAAATTATTTATTTTATTCTGAACTTAAGAAATAAAACAAGCATTTTCTTAACATAGTAGAATGGGGGGTAAGATGATTGCACAAGAAATTGCACATCTATTATGTACAAATTGCTATTCCTTTTAAACATATAATATAGTTATCATGCAAATTTCTTTTTTCCCTATTTTCCTTCCCTTCTCACCCCAGTTTGAGGGTCTAATCCAAGATGAGAGAAGCAGTAATGAAGACTTAGAGTAGTACAATACTATTAAATTCTTCCAGAATCTCTTCTTCTCTTTGCTTACAGATTTGTAATAGTGTTTAGTAGATATTAGGCTGGATTTGGAGATAAGCAGATCTAGGTTCATACCACTTCCCAACAATGCTTATTAACTCTGTTACCATGGGTAAATTATTTACTTTGTCTCTGTTTCATCATATATAAAATGAGTTTGATAATACCTAGAGTACCTAGCTACATGAGATTACTGTGAGGCTCAAATGAACTCACATATCGTTAAAAAAGTGATTTGAAAACTTTAAAGTGCTATTTGAATGTGAGGTATCATCATCATCATTTTAGAGCAAAACTCTTAGGGGAAAGAAATGTAACAAAGGAAAGCAACTGTGGTATAATAGAAAACTCAATGAACAAGGTTTCAAGAGGACCTATGCTATAAGTCAGACTTACTGGTTCTACAACCTTTGATAAGTCACTTAGCTTCTCCAGTCCTCAGTTTTTTCATCTTGAAAACAAGAATGTCAACATTGCCTCTAATGCTGCCTCCAGCTGTGCAGTTCTGTGATTCTGAACTGAATTAAGACTTCTTCATTTTTAGAAGATAAGGATTATCTCAGAGTAAGGAGTAAAGGTATTAAATAAAAGTCTACAAAGACATTTCAGTAGTTACCAACTTCTATTGGACAACTTATCCTCAAATGACAAACTATTCAGGCAATTTATAACAAAAGAAAAAAAAATCCTTCTGTTGGATGGAAAGAATCGCTCCTTTAATTTTTCTTGAGTGTTGAAAAGCTTTAAAAATTAGTGTGTATAATTAAATGCCAATTATCTCCAGTTGTTTATGACTTGATTAAACGGTGAATTGTTTGAAAAGTGATATGAGACTAATCTTAAAGTAGAATAGTTAGACATTTGGATCTATGCAGACATATTTAAAAGTTTATGAGGTTTTTGAAAACACAAGAACTGTTTGGAGACTTTCCCTTTAAAGGAGCAATGGAATTAAAATAATGCATTCCAAATTACCTTAATATTTGAATTTGTGGGTGACAAATATTTTGCTCGATGTAGGAAGACCATATGCTGTACAACACTCTTCCAGTTGTCCCTAGTTTAATAAATTATACAAATCACTCTGGTTTTTGTTTTATATTTTTCTCCCCCACGATTTTAATTATTTCTTTTTTTGCTTTTAAATGAAATAGACTGTTCCCAACAGAGTTAAGCCCTTCCATATAACAAAGAAAAAATTTAAACACAATAAATTAAAAAGAAACTACATCTGATAGTGTTTGCAAGATTCTGTATGTATAGTATCCATATCTTTCTACCAAAAGAAAAAATAAAAGTTTCATCCTTTACTCTCTGCCACTGATACTGTATGTTGTAATTAACCTGCAAACCACTCTAGTTTTCTATTACTCAGATAAGTAGCAAAACCTTTCTAGTTCTCTGAAGAAATGACAGTATTCTTTGAAAAGAAAATTCAACTTTTTTCTCATTCCTTGGGGTTAATGTTTTAATTCATTTTTAAATAAGCAGATTATATGCAACTAATTATATTTTGTAGTTAACTTAATTATCTCTAATCTCAAGGTAAGACTTGCATGACTCTAAGGGGCTAGAAGATGTCAAGATAACAAGCACATAAAATACGAGTAGTTGTATGAAGTCTGATTAAAGCAGAGAAAAAGGAAAAGAACAGATAAGAATTTACTAAAAGCTGGATTTCTGTATAAAATCTTCCAGCAGGTTAACTTTGGAGTTTGCATGAGTAGGACTTTACTAATTGTAGGCATGATGCGCTAGAGGAAAAAAAAATAGGATTATGGGAAAACCTAGAAAAAGGCAAAGAGGGTTATAGAAATAAATGATCTTAGGAGACCCTAGTGAATAAATTGCTGAATTAAAGAATAAGCATGACAAAAAAGGCAGTTTGAAACAGCAATTAGTCAAAACCTATAGAGCAAGAGCTAAAGGAGAATTAAGAGAATAAATTTAAATCCTCCTTGTACTCTTCATCTCTAATCAATTATTACCTAGGTATCTCACCCCATCCTTTCTTCTCCTTGTCCTAGAGATGTTCCTTTGGATTATCCCATCATCTAAAATTCTGACTTATTAATTAGTAAGGAATGCAAGTATGGAAGGATGAGATTCATTTTTTCCTGAAATATTGTAATTTCTTCCACCTACTCTCTTATTAATGTTTTATATTATAGATTTACTCTATGTACCACCTAGCTCCCTGGAGACAACATGAAAAAAATACTGGGGAGGTAAATGCAAAAAGACTTGATTTAATATATATGGTAAGTGAAAGCAAAAAGTCCAATAAGACTCCAAGACTGAAAAATCTGCTTTACTGGAAGGAATTTTACTGGAATTGCTCTCAGTAGAGACTTTGTTTAGCTCATTGATGCTCTTCTCTCTTCTAGAGTATTTTTAAGAGAAACAAACTGCAATCAATCAAAAATCTAATCCACACCACATGTATGTCTGTTGGGACTGGAAGCTCAATTCCGTGTGGACAGTCTCGGGCAGGTAAAAGTGGGACTTCTAAATCTTAGAGTCTTATGAGGCCCTCCATGAACAGCGGGGGTTCGAGAAGGTCAGACTGAGCTAGCTCGGCTAGCTCGGGTATTTCCGCCTCTCCCCCGGAGATACCTGATGGGTGGAGTCTCCCTGCCCTCGAGGTCGTCCCGGATTGGAGCACACCTAGTTACCTAACAGCATGGTATTGAGATGCAAACTGTGTGGCTGAAGATTAAGTAGGAATGAGGAAGCCAGAAAGCTCTCTCTTAGCACGTGTGGAGCCAAAGAGAAAAGTAGGACTCCGCTTCTTTTCTTTCCTCTCTCCCCTCCCCCTCTCTCCCCGCTTGTACTTCTACTTCCAATCCCTTAAGCTTAGCCTCCTTAGGAAATCTCCCCCTCTTCCTCCTAAGGAAGACCACCCCCTGCACTTGTAACCGATTCCCTGGAATAAAGCTCAACCCCTGTTCGACTCTGGAACGTCCTTTCTCTCATATGTGCATCCGGCGTGGCCAGCCGAAGACCTGGGACAGGTAGGAAAGACTCGGGTAGCCCAATACAGGCCTCTAGGCTTGGCATATGTCCTAATCTGGCTCTGGAGGTGAAAGTGAGGCTAGTGAATTTCCACAGCCTTCCCTTACTCAAATCAAAGTCAACTGCAAGTCATGTCATCATCTCCCAGATGTCAAGGTCCTCTTCATGAGTGAAGGACAAACACAGCAACCTAGCTATGATCACATGAAAGTATGTGTGTGTGTATGTGTACATATACATATATATGTATATATGTATATATATATGCAGTTTCACATTTCCTGAATATTTTTATTTAATATTTTTAAATATTTGATATTAATATTTTTGTAACTGGTCTATTTGAATATTGAATAGCATGCTCATCATAATGTGTTTTGAAGAAATTATTTCAATTACTCCAATTTTGTGCATGTCCAATCACAACTATAGAAGACTGACAATGTTTCCCATCTATTGTATAGAGGTGATGATGTACAGAATGAATGCTTAGCCTCAGTGCTGGCAGAGTGCGTAATTTTGGAATGCCAACTGATCTTGATCTTTGGAAATCATATTTCAATTTTCTTTGATATCTTGCTTCCTTCAATTTGTATGTGAAAAAATATACAGCTTGGGGGTGGAGCCAATATGGCAGAGTAGAAAGACGCACATACTCTACCTCCAAACCCACTGCCCGTAAAATACCTGTAAAAAAAAGAACCACCAGTGAATTCTGGAGCAGTGAAAGCCACAGAAAGGAGCGGACGAGATTTCTGCTCCAGAGAGCCTGAAAACCTCTCGCAAAAGGTCCCTCAAGCCCCAGACCCAGAGCAGAGCCCAACCCAGCCTCGGCAGCGCAGCGCCGAAAGGAGCAGACCCGAGCAAGCTTCAGGGACAGAATCTCCAGCAGCCACACGGGTCCCTCCACCCACAGGTGACAAGGGTCAGTGAAAGGGTCTCTTTGGCAGGTCGAGAGGGGAGTGGGGTGCCCCCATAACTCAGGCCCCCTTGGGAGGCAGCAGCGGAGGTGGGAGCAGACCAGGGCTGCCCAAGCAGGCAGGACCCCGGATCCATTGTTGAAGTTCTCTGCATAAACCCCCTGAGGGAAGGGAGCCAGTGAGGTGGCCCTGCCCTGACCTGAGCACCTAAACTTAATCTCACACTGAACAGCAGCCCTGCCCCAGCCCAAAGCCCTGAAGCTGGGAAACAGCATTTGAATCTCAGACCCTAATTGCTGGCTGGGTGCATCTGGAGGCGAGGTGGGGGTACAGAGGACACTCAGAAGTCAAGTCACTGGCTGGGAAAATGCCCAGAAGAGGGAAAAAAAAATAAGACTATAGAAGGTTACTTTCTTGATAAACAGGCATTTCCTCCCTTTCTGATGAGGAAGAACAATGCTTACCATCAGGGAAAAACGCAGAAGTCAAGGCTTCTGTATCCCAGCCCACCCAATGGGATCAGGCCATGGAAGAACTCAAAAAGGATTTTGAAAATCAAGTTAGAGAGGTGAAGGAAAAACTGGGAAGAGAATTGAGTGACATGCAAGCAAAGCATGAAAAACAAGTAAACACCTTGCTAAAGGAAACCCAAAAAAATGCTGAAGAAAATAACACCTTGAAAAATAGGCTAAGTCAATTGGTGAAAGAGGTTCAAAAAGCCAATGAGGAGAAGAATGCTTTCAAAAGCAGAATTAGCCAAATGGAAAAGGATATTCAAAAGCTCACTTAAGAAAATAGTTCTTTCAAAATTAGAATGGAACAAATGGAGGCTAATGACTTTATGAGAAACCAAGAAATCACAAAACAAAACCAAAAGAATGAAAAAATGGAAGACAATGTGAAATACCTCATTGGAAAAACAACTGACCTGGAGAATAGATCCAGGAGAGACAATTTAAAAATTATGGGACTACCTGAAAGCCATGATCAAAAAAAAAGCCTAGACATCACCTTTCATGAAATTCTCAAGGAAAACTGCCCTGAGATTGTAGAACCAGAGGGCAAAATAAGTATTCAAGGAATCCACAGATCACCGCCTGAAAGAGATCCAAAAAGAGAAACTCCTAGGAACATTGTGGACAAATTCCAGAGTTCCCAGGTCAAGGAGAAAATATTGCAAGCAGCTAGAAAGAAACAATTCAAGTATTGTGGAAATACAATCAGGATAACACAAGATCTAGCAGCTTCCACATTAAGGGACTGAAGGGCATGGAATAGGATATTCCAGAAGTCAAAGGAACTAGGACTAAAACCAAGAATCACCTACTCAGCAAAACTGACTATAATACTTCAGGGGAAAAATTGGTCTTTCAATGAAATAGAGAACTTTCAAGCATTCTTGATGAAAAGACCAGAGCTGAAAAGAAAATTTGACTTTCAAACACAAGAATGAAGAGAAGCATGAAAAAGTAAATAGCAAAGAGAAGTCATAAGGGACTTTACTAAAGTTGAACTGTTTACATTCCTGCATGGAAAGACAATATTTGTAACTCTTGAAACTATTCAGTATTGGGATACTGGGTGGGATTATACACACACACATGCACACGCACACGCACACACACATAGAGAAAGAGTGCACAGAGTGAATGGAAGAGGATGGGATCATATCTTAAAAAAATGAAATCAAGCAGTGAGAGAGAAATATATTGGGAGGAGAAAGGGAGAAAAGGAATGGGGCAAATTATCTCTCATAAAAGGGGCAAGCAAAAGACTTATTAGTGGAGGGATAAAGAGGGGAGGTGAGAGAAAAACATGAAGTTTACTCTCATCACATTCCACTAAAGGAAGGAATAAAATGCACACTCATTTGGGTATGAAAACCTCTCTTACAATACAGGAAAGTGGGAGATAAGGGTATAAGCAGTGGGGGGGGATGATGGAAGGGAGAGCATGGGGAGGAGGGAGCAATCTGAGGTCAACACTCATGGGGAGGGACAGGGTCAAAAGAGAGAACAGAAGTAATGGGGGACAGGATAGGATGGAGGGAAATATAATTAGTTCTTACACAATACTACTATTATGGAAGTCATTTGCAAAACTACACAGATTTGGCCTATATTGAATTGCTTGCCTTCCAAAGGGAAGGGGTGGGGAGGGAGGGAGGGCAGATTGGCAGACAGGGGCAATTAGAACGTTCGGTGTTTTGGGGAGGGGGGAGGGGACAAAAGGGAAAAAATTTGGAACCCAAAATTTTGTGAAAATGAATGTTAAAAGTTAAATAAATTTAAAAAAATATACAGCTTTTTAAAAATGTATATTTAAGGAGGCAGAGGCAAGATGACAGAGGAGAAAGATGCACCTCTTGTAGCTTTCCCCCTATAGCCCACAAAATACCTGTGAAAAATGACCCTAAACAAATTCTAGAGAAGCAAAAGTCACAAAAGGAAGACAGCCTGGAAGGTGAACAGGAATCACAGTGGGCTCAGAGCAGATTACAACCCTCTGAGTGCAGCCTAGCCTTGGTTGCTGTATGAGCAGTCCTCTGGGGTGCAATCCCCAGCAGTAGCTGCAGTTCCCAGATTACTCAACCCACAAATGCCAAAGACAGCTTCAAAGGTCAGTGAGAAAGTTCTTTAACCTGAGGGAGAAGGGAACTCAGTCTGACCCCAGTAACCCCAGGGTGGCAATCAGAGCTGCAGTGCAGTATCCATTTTAAAAGCACTCCACCTAGAGACCCTGGAGGAATCATGCAGTTGATCTGGATCTCAGCCCTGAGTGGTGATCCTGGGGTGAGAAGGAGCATGCTGGCATGATGGAATTGGAGGTGGTTGTGGAAAGGAACCCTACTCACATATTCTGGGCACAGAAGCTCTATAGCACTGGTCTCAAAGGGGAGAGCAGCCCAGCCTTGGCCACACAACAGGAGCAGGCTTCAAGGATGGAATTCCCTGCATGGCAGCAGCCGCAGTTCCCAGATTGCTCAACCCACAAATGCTAAAGACAGCTTCAAAGATCCTGGGTGGAAAAGCTTACAGTATCTCCCAGACCAAAGGATAGGTCAGGAGAGGAGTAAACTCTTCTCGCTTGATAGTGCCACCTTGGAGGAACTGAGACCTTACAGGTCCCCAGAATATACAGTCCTCTTAAGAAAGGATTCAAATTTCAAGTAACTGACTGGCAAAATGCCCAAAAGCAAAAAAAAAAAAAATAAGACTATAGAAGGCTACTTTCTTGGGGAATAGACATTTTTTTTCATCCTTTCAGATGAGGAAGAACAATGCTTACCATCAGAGGAAGACGTAAAAGTCAAGGCTTCTGCATCCAAAAGCTCCAAAATAAATATGCAACAGTCTCAGGCCATGGAAGAGCTCAAAAAGGATTTTGAAAATCAAGAAAGAGAGGTGGAGGAAAAATTGGGAAGAGAAATGAGAGCGTTACAAGGAAATCATGAAAAGCAAATCAACAGCTTGCTAAATGAGATCCAAAAAGATGCTGAAGAAAATAACACCTTTGATTGAAGACTGGATATTGCATTGATCTCAAATGAAGTGAGGCTCCTCATCCTCCACAACCCAAGAAAATGATGTCTCCAAGACCAAGTATGGCAGCCCCACAGTCCCAAACTCCCCGGAATCAAGAACTATTCATGGTGAAACTTGAAGAGTTTTCTTGGGAGCAGAAATCTAGCCATGAAGGTCTGCCAAAACACGAAGCCTGCTGACAGCATTTCAGGCATCTCTGGTACCAGGAGGCAACTGGCCCAAAGAAGACTCTCAGCAGACTCTGGGAGCTTTGTTGCAGTGGCTAAGGCCAGAGGCCCACATCAAAAATCAGATCCTGGAGATGCTGGTGCTTGAGCAGTTCCTCCTCATTTTTCCTGGAGACATTCAAGACTGGGTGCGAAGGGAAGCATCTCAAGAGTGGCAATGAAATGACCACCTTTGCAGAAAATTTGTAAACCATGCCTAGCAAAGCAAGGCCAAAGGTCTTTGGCCATACATCCACATGGATAGTGCCATCAGAGAAGCTAACAGCCCTGACCACAGGAGATGAGCCCCAGAAACCCCAAGCAGAACCAGCCAAGCCTTCAAAGAAAGGGAAATGGAGTCTTCTAGCTAGGTCCAAGCAACAGCTGATTCCTGGCCTACAAAGAGAATTCCATCTCTACCAAGGGGGAGGATCAGCTGTTCCTCAGGGCCCTTCCCCTTCCCACGAAGAGAGATTCAGAGACCTGGAGTTGGCAACTACATTGGAAACACTGACATTTGAGGATGTCATAGTGGAGAAAGTTTGGCCTGCACCACCTCTAGGACTTGGAATTGGGACACAGAATAGGGAAAAAATAAAGCAAGAAGGTTCATAACAACCTACAATCCCAGAAAAGGTAGGCAACGATATCTCCTTGATACCCAGCAGGGAATATATACTAGAGACTCAGTGGGAGGCTGAAAGGCAATGGGGCCCTACTGCTTCAGAGAGTAAAGAAATACCCTGGGGGGCGGAGACAAGATGGTGGAGTGAAAGCAACGACTCACCTAAGCTCCTGGAAAAACTCCTCTGGATATCTCTGGGGGGAGAGTCTGACCAGACTTTGGAGGTGTAAAATCCAGTGGGTGACGGACTTTGACGGATTCGGAGCCCAGGCTGGACCGGAGGGTCCACGGGAGGGATCTGTTCCGCGGGGGCAAGACCCCGGCGCACAGCGCAGCGCGGTCAGCGCGGCAGGGCGGAGGGGACCAGAGGAGCCCGAGAGTGGCGGGCGAGACCAGCGGAGCAGGAGATAAGCCAGGCCGAGCCGGTGAGAGCTGCTGAGTGCCAGACAACACCGCAGCAGCCCTTCAAATATTCAGCCTGAAGACGGACTTCGGTGGGTCACTACTTGAACTTCCAGGAACTGGGATGGCAGAGTGATCAGTAAGTGCTCTCTCCTCCCCCCTGATGACCGTGAGGGAACCATAAAATTCTTCCCCAGATTAATCCTGGATCAGCGGGAACAGCAGAAGGGGGCGGGTGGTCTCATAACACCAGAGGCTGGAAAAGTGGCAAAGGGGGATTCTTCCTACTGTGGTGGAGGCGATCTGGAGGGACAGATGACCCAGGGCAAAGAAAATTCGCACTGAGACGCAGGCAAGCCTCAGAGCCAGGAGACGAGCCCCAGGAGGGGCGGGAACACGCGTTAGCTTCTAGGCGTGCCCCAGCCCTCCAGGGGAAAAGGGAAGACAATAGGGAAGCTGGGATTACCATCCCCTGAACTTGCCTTTGCCTCAAGTCAGCTGAGGAGATAGCCTGAGACCAGACCACACCTCCCACACACCTAACAAGCTAACCCCAGGGTTGATCGGGGAAACAAAAAACAAAAGCCTGCTTTTAGCCCAGACACACATCAGCTCAAATTAAAGATCTGTACTTTCTGACTGAAAGAACCAAAAGCTACAACACTCAGGCAACATCATGAATCGGAAAAAGCAGACGAAAAGTGAAAAAACCATAGAATCTTTCTATGGGAATAAGGACCAAAACACAAACACCAAAGAGGTTAGGGCTGAGACTGTACTTCCATCTGAAACCTCAGATGGGACTATGAATTTCTCGCAAGCACAACTAGATTACCTGGAACGTCTGAAGAAGGATATAAAAGAAAAACTGGCCAATGATTTTAAAACTATAAAAAAAGAATTCAATGATGAGAACATCACCCTGAAAAAGAAAATTGAAGAAATGGAAAAGGAAGTTCAAAAATTAACTGGAGAGAATAATTCCCTAAAATGAAGAGCTAATCAAATGGAAAAGGAAACCCAAAACGTAATTGGGAAAATTGATCAGATGGAAAAGGAAACCCAAAACCTAACTGGGAAAATTGGTCGATTGGAAAAAGAAGTACAAAAATTAAATGGAGAAAATAGCTCCCTAAAGGGAAAAATTGGTCAGATGGAAAAGGAGATGGAAAAGCTAACTGAAGAAAAGACTACAATGAAGATTAGAATTGGGCAAGTAGAAACTAATGACTCAATGAGGCAACAAGAATCAGTCAAACAAAATCTAAAGAATGAAAAGATAGAAGAAAATGTAAA